>NC_056728.1:1328742244-1329042244 GCF_019279795.1 Protopterus annectens
TTACAGGGTAAACTTCCTGAGCTCCATTGGAGTGAATGAGTTAAGGCAGCTCAGCCCTGATACCCCCACATTTTGTAGCAGCCTAGGTCATTTATGGTGCTCCCCCACTAGACTCAATAATACAAGGCCATATACCACTCTTACATACACTGGCTTCTGGAGTGTAGAAGGGCACACATGTATTGTGTAGGTGATGCCCACACATATATGGCCCTAGCCCCACTGTATGTGTGGGGGATACAACAGCAGTGGACTGATGGCAGCAATGGCACTGTGATATACTCACAGCCCACTACAGAACAACCACTGACAGCATAACATATGTGCAAAACTTGATATTCAGGTGATGGACAGAGGCTGGAATACAGGCACATATGTGGACAACTGTTGCCATACACTAAGCAAGGTGCTGGTGTTACAGGATAGTCTGTAACTTACCCTTAGTCAGGGAAATGAGGTTAGAAACTGACATGGATGCAGCCATGTACCAATAACACTCAACACACACACACTGCCAGTGTAATATCTGACGCAGGGCCTGTGTGGTGGACAAACAAGACATGATAGGCATAGCTCTGGCCAACATGAGGATAGGCCCACAGTTGTGTGCTATGCAGATAGACTGCATTCCAAGGTAAACTAGTATGTAGACTCACACCCTGTACCACCAGTACTATACAAAGCATAACACAACTCTACTCGCAGTCTGTCTGTAGTTCCTGATTCTCCTACAAATATGTGGCTGCCCTGAGTGTGCCGGTTCACCTGTAAGGGGTATTGCAACCTGCTGTCGGTAGCACTGCTGCCCACACACAGGACGGATGTCCATCGCACAGAAAATGTAAAGGGACCATGCACACATGATGTGGGGATTTATAGTACGTGGTTGCCATGACAGTGTTAACTGGGAGTAGTACTCATGTGTAATCATGTATATCTGGCTATCTGGATAAGTATATATACATATATTTCCACCATATGTCCTGGACATGAAGTGTAGCCCAACCCCAGCCCGTATGCCCCAATGTCGTAGTTGAAGGGGATGTCAGGTATGTATAGCAGGTATACTAGTAGACTATTGCTACTGTCATTGGAATTATCTTCACAGACATGGTGTGTGTGGGAGGTTACATCTGCTTATAACATGTGTGCCATTGGCGACTGACAGATATCCTAAGGACATCATTGTACAGTACCGCTGCTAGCACGTAATGCCACTGTGGACTGCAGCAGAGATATTGGCCAATATATGTGGAAAGTCTGACACACTCTGTACAGTCCAGAGGTATACACATAAGCCCTTAGTGCTACACATGTGTACCATGCATGACAATATGGATGTAGACGACCATGTAGATGGGAATGACACATAACGACTGGTATATAATGTCCACCATAGGTTATGCATGCATACACCCCTGTCTGGCCTGACACATTATGATCACTGGTACAGGGGTGCCATGGCTACATACTACCCAATAGATATTGACATACATCTGCACTGCATCCCACTGCCCTGTCTGACATACATGACTGTTAAGGGAAGCCTGGCAGCAGTACATCTGTCAAGTATCTGCACATGACATCCCACTGGGTAAGTGCACTAAGCTGATAGGCATGTAACAATGCACTGTGCAGGCTGCAGGCAGACTGGTTCAACACTGGCCTACATCTCCTATGGGGGAATGCATATGTACCTGCATATAAAGCAGGCCCAACAGGCATGTCACAGCACCAGGGTAAGATACACCTGTGTGAAAGTGTATACCCACAACCAATGTGAACACACCCACAGCCACATATGGTTACCTAGCATGATATTACAGTATATGGACTATCTGTTCTACACCATCCTCATATATGCCACTCACAGACTGACCCTACATATATTGGCCTGCTACACAGTTTGTTCTGATGGCTGTCTGTGGTATGGAACACGTGTGTGTATGGTCCTTCAAACATGTACGCCAATACAGTACCATACATTGAAGCTGCATGTAACATCTGATAGGAGGTGAACTAGAACAATGACATCTACCACAGTCTGTACACAGGCTAAGGTACATATTAACAATACACACGCTGTCAACATTCAACATAGGTACACAGACCTCAGTATTGTACAAACATCCACAGACTGTCCAGGTAATGTCATGAAATGTAACCCCTACTGTACATAACATGTGTAGCAGTCGGATATATCACTGGCTTGTTCTCAGATATAATGAGACTAATTATGGTGTACAGCACATATGCACCACTTCATGCACGACATATGTATAAAGGTTGACAGAGGTGTGGCTGGAAGCACATACACAGGGCCAGTATTGACATGTTGCTGTGATAACCGCATACATTTACTATTGTTACAGGGTTTGTTGCAACATATGTTCTATGAGGGATATGACTTCAGTAACTATCATGGTTGTAACCATCTACAGACTGCAATCCTCACACTACCTTCTGCAGTCCACAGCTAGATACTCCATGGGTGACACATGAAACCAAGGACACAACATTGCTCAGACTGCAAATGACCCTGCAGATGGGATTCCTCATAAACATGGAACTGACGTGGCAGGTATTGAGACATGTACGACAGCCATATCCAAACAAATACTGTTAAACCAACATTACTCCAAATCCAGTATAGCAGCACTTACAGTCTGTAGTCAGGTCAGGCATATCCCCATCCTGTTTGTTGCACTGTTTCCACAGTGTATGTTGTTAGAGGTAAACCCCAATCCATCTGAAATGCTGTTTGCCACATAACAGATCTAGTTCCTGCTCACAGTGGCTGAAAAGGGCCAATCCCCGGGCCTCCGCTGAAAATGGACATGTATCCAGTCGGACTCTCCCGGTTAACAAATGTAAAATAAATAAATGTAAATAAATACCACCATGATGTTCCTAGATATTGGAGTGTGTTTCCATACAATTGGCTATGGGAATGTTACCACAACTGTTTCACATGCAATCAGCTAGGGGAGGGCTGCAATTTGGGCAGATTCCATCAGCTGATCATGAGCATCACTTCAAATACACATGCTGCTGCATAAACAAAGCAGGTGTAGGTCTCCACATCCACCAGAGAGGGGGTGGGAGAGGCATACAGAAGCAAAGACATGTCAGGGAGGGGTGTGGGTAAAACCAAAGCATGTTTGTGTCACACACCTAACAGCACAGGGTATCAAACCCCTGACAACTATGTAGTGCTATCACAGTTTGATGCAGTTATTGGATGCACCACCTGTTGTGAAGCGTTCAGAGCACATTTGTGATGGTGAGTGACATCTGCAACAGGGATACAGTAGCTCTATGATAGGTGACATACACGTGCCTGTCCACATGAACAGGTGCCAGCATCAGCACAGCCACACTCTCACAGGGACACACACATTGACACACTTGGCAAGACCAGGTGTACAACTCATCGGTAGTGTGATTGCCACATTACATCACTGTACAGGTATCACATGCACCACACAGGTCATATGGGGGCTGTATGGGCAAAGGGTATGGGGAGGTGTCTGACATCAGACAACATGCTGCAATATGCCCATGGGGGTTGTAGGGAGTGTGGATGTGAACATGCGCAGCATGCAATGCACACACAAACATACAGGGTGCCTGTACTGACATGCATGGGTGCATGTCTGCACAGGTGTATGATGTACAACTGTGCCAGACGGCTGTCCAAGGCTAGGCAATGGGTGTACCTTGGCATCAGGTTACATGGTGATGGTCTGCATTGTTGCTCAGGGATGCAGTGTCTGCATTTGCCCACACAGGTGGGTATTGTATCCCTCATCCAGTCACCTGGGTGACTATTGTGTGTAGCCAGTGCTGTGCATCTCTTGCCGTGTATGTGTTCCTTAGTCCATGACGTGGACAGTGCCTGGGATGTGCACAAATCCCACATACATGTACAGTGACATGTGGAACTGTACCTGGGGTGTCCGGCCCATGTTGTGAGCACAGATTATCATCAGATGTGCCAGTCCTGCCCACCTGTGGTGGGAAATGGTAATAGCCAGCAGGTTTAACTTGCACCTACATTGAGAGCATGCTAATAGCATTCCCTGGTGTCAGTGGCATTTGTCCTTACAGGGCATGTTGTCAGGTATGGTATGTCCGTTGTGGGTCACATGTGATGGCACCACAGGTGGTTCAGGTGTCCATTGCGGAACATGGGGAAGGTGCACTCTCTGCACATACGTACATATTGGACAGATGGACAGTGTGACATGCCCTCTGTAGCCCACTGCTGTCACTCCATAGTTACTATCAGTGGTCAATATGCAGTGTACTACTCACATATTGGCTGTTACCTAGGCATGTGTGTGTGTATGACACATGGGTTGAGTGTGCTCTGGGTAATTTTGGGGTTGCTAACTGTGATTGCTGGCCTTGATGTCACATGTATAGGTATGGCTTTGCACCCCAGCCTCTCAGCCATTTCACATCTGTTATCCCTGTACGGTGGACATTGCCACCATATAAGAAATATGCAAAACCTACTCCACCTTGGCCACAGGGTCACAACCACCTCTACATAGGATATGGGTTACAAACACACACATGCAAACCTGTCATGTTTGAGAGTAGAACCCCTACCTAACTAGTTAATTACACAACAGCACTATGCAGTTATAGTATGCGCCACAGATATTACTTGAGTACTCCTTCCACAATAGTGTATTTCACAATGACTGACATCAACAGGATTGCCAAAGTAGGGTATTTGAAACTGACTATGAGTGACTAGCCTACAATGCATTGTTCCCTACACAGACAGTGAGACACACAAAACATCTGCAACTGACATGTGTGGGTATAGAACCCCTAACAGAGGTTTATATCACACTACAGCATGGAGCTGTTATAGGACACATCACAGGGGTAACTAGAGAACCCCTTCCCCAAAGGTGTATTTCATAATGAATGACATCTGCAGGATTGCCAAAGTAGGGCATTTGAAATGTACTGCGAGTGACTAGCCTAAAATGCATTGCTCCCTACACAGACAGTGACACACACATTACGTCCAGAACTACCATGGGTGATGATGGAACCCTACCATGGTTCTAATTCTCACTACAGCAGTACACAGTTACAGCACATGCTACTGAGGTTACTGGGCTACGACCTTTTCAGAGGTGTATTTCTAGGTGCGTGACATCAGCAGCTTTGCCAAAGTTGGGCATGTGAATCGTAAGGGGAGTGAGTACCCTAAAAAGCACTGTTCTCTACACAGTCAGACGTGCACACAAACATACAGTTGCCAGGATTGGGGTTGGAACTCCTATCTAACTAGTTTATCACACTACAACAGGACAAAGTTATGGATTGCACTACAGAGATTACTGGGCTACAGTTTTCCTAGAGGGGTATTTCTAGGTGGGTGATATCAGCAGCCTTGCCAAAGTTGGGTATGTGAATTGTAAGGGGTGTGAGTACCCTAAAAAGCATTGCTCTCTACACATTCAGACATGCACACAAACAGTTGCCAGGTCTGGGGTTAGAATTCCCACCTAACTCCTTTATTACACGATGGCCATACGCAATTACAGGATGTGCTATGGAGATTACTGGGCTGCAGCTGTCCCAGAGGTGTATTTCTAGGTGGGTGACATCAGCAGCCTTGTCAAAGATGGGTATATGAATTGTAAGGATTGTGAGTACCCTAAAATGCATTGCTCTCTACACAGTCAGACATGCACACAAACACACACAGTTGTCAGGTCTGGGGTTAGGACTCCCACCAAACTCCTTCATCACCCTATGGCTGTACACAGTTACAGGACATGCTACAGAGACTACTGGGTTACAACTATCCCAGAGGTGTATTTCTAGGTGGGTGACATCAGCAGCCTTGCCAAAGGTGGGTATATGAATTATAAGAGTTGTGAGTACCCTAAAAAGCATTTCTCTCTACACAGTCAGACATGCACATAAACACATACACACAGTTGCCATGTCTGGGGTTAGAACTCCCACCTGACTCCTTTATCACACTATGGCCGTATGCAGTTATAGGATGGCTACGGAGACTACTGGGCTACAGCTGTCCCAGAGGTGTATTTGTAGGTGGGTGTCATCAGCAGCCTTGCCAAAGGTGGGTATATGAATTGTAAGGGGTGTGAGTACCCTAAAAAGGATTGCTCTCTACACAGTCAGACATGCACAGAAACACACTCACACAGTTGCCAAGTCTGTGGTTAGCACTCCCACCTAACTCCTTTACCACACTATGGCTGCATGCAGTTATAGGACATGCTACAGAGATTACTGGGCTACAACGCACACCAGTTTACACTTTGTCAAACGTGCTAGGCAGGTTTAGACACACTCCCTAGCTTAGCTGTGCTAAGCTAGGAGCAACCCAGAGCCACAGGGCTCCAATCTGCTTACAGTATGCCTGACACACTTCCCCATGATGTCACCTACCTCCTAGTATTGCACTCGGCTATTCATACTCTTAGACTGTTGGGACCTGCCTCACATACTGGAGAAAATTGGGATTCACTATCCTTCCCATCATTTGCATAGGATTGCCTGCTAATGCATAGTTACATGTGTCACACTGACCCTCCCCCCTTAGCTACCACTATTCACTGGCCAGGTTGTCTTTTGCCTGCCATTGACTTGCATGGCAGAATACTGATTTTAGTTGGAATGCTTTTTTTAGGTTTATTTTCCCCCCAATCCCATTTGCACGCCGCTGCCTATGCTTCAACAGCCATGATCGCCAGTAATAAAATAAAAGTTGTATTTTGTACATTTTTCATTTTTTGCAATGCCAATGGTCTTATACTTGGCCATTGGCATGCTTCCTTCAATGATATGCAACCTTTATTTGGAGCTGTCATGTCCCCGTTTTGTATTTTGCAGAACCGTACTCGGTAACTAACCGAGTACATTTCTACATATTACGCTAGCCCTGCATACCCAGATTCCAGATTCCTGGATAGCAGATTTACCTCATTTACATGGTTTTCACCTGCAAATGGGGTAATTTGCATACGGGGCTGGGAATGTGCAGCACTAGTGCTAGACCACTTGCGCACGTCAAACAAGCACGTACGTGGATCGCTTGGCCGCCATATTGCTAAAATTACCCCTTACACTGATCATGCACGCCGTGCAAGCTTTTGAGAATCCGGGGGACTGAGTTTTCTTACTTTGTCAGTGCTCATCTTCCTAGAATCATAGTTTTCAACCATTGAGCATTAAAAATCATTACACTGGCATAAAAATCATAGCAGAAGGTGTAAAAAAGGAGCACATTTTTATCTTTCACAACAGAAGGTCTTTATTTGCTAGATTCTATGTAGCTTCTGTTGACTTCATTCATGTATTTAATAAGATATGTACCCATAAAGAGGAACATCAGCAAATCTAGGAGGAGCAAGGGTAATCTGAGTGTTAATGTCATAGCCCATTGTCTAAATCATAGCACGTGCAAGGTATGCCTAGGATAATCATTCCTTTTCCCCCTGTCTCCTTTTCATGTTCTTCTCCCCAGATTAACAGTCTTTAATTTAACTCTTGCTTGGAGTCCCTTTCTTCTATAGTAGATCTTTCATACTTTGCACATATTTGTGTATATATTGCTATACTGCTTCTAGATCTCTTGATCAGAATTCTAATCATTTCCTCCAAGTCTTTCTTTCTTTCTTTCAGTTTTCTCTAATACATTTTCTTCAGTGCAGTATTTATAAATCTCCTACCTAACTTTGTAATACTCAAATCCACTCCCTACATTCACTAATTTCTATTATTTTCTCTTTATCCCAAATACTGAGGGGGATTCAATAAAGCCTACACAGTCATTTTTCATCATGTGTGTGTTGCAGCTCGATGTGCACAGTGGTGTAAATACTTTTAGATTCAATAAACTCTGTGTAGCAGCACGCACTCATGCTCAAATAAGGCAAATATCATGGCTTGCTAATTACAGCATAAGTAGCTGAATTGTATGTTAATCAAGCAAACCAACACGGTGGAGTGATGTGATTCAACAAGTTCTAAAGCAACCATGTAGACTTCATGTTGGTATACCCTGTGTATTCAAAAACTTTTCAAATACACCCATGGAACAGAGTTTACATGGACAGAAGAGCAAGGAAAAGGTGTTGAATTTGTACAGAACTGACTTTAACATGTGACAGCAGACACATAATTCCAGTTCTGTATAGTGAATGCAACAAAAGGAGAGTAACAATAGCAACATATCCTTTTTAAGTGCCATGACATAAATGCAGCTATGCTGCCCCACCCCAAATGAAGAATACACTTGTAACTAATGCAGACAGCTGAAAGTGTAAACCCCGTGAAACAGACTATTCATAGTGGCATGTAAGCATATGCAGTATGTAGCAGACAAAATACAGGCAGAATTTCTCAAAAACAGTACTCCACTGTGCAGTTATAAGGCAATGTAATACCCTCTCTTTTGTTTTCAACATTCAGCTCCCCTTCAGTTTCCTTGGCTACAGGGTTGCCAACCATGTAGATTCAGATCTGTCAGCATGGTGAAAATGTAAATGATGTCTGAACTCATTAAAATTGCTGAATCCCAGTAAATTGGAGCTGTGTAGGGATGCTCACATCATGTAGGCACTTCCTTGCTATTTGTTTTCATTGGATGGCAACAATGAATGATAACAATGGGGGGTGTCAGGTTAGACTTACAGAGGTGTACATGTAGGTCTGTGAAGGGTGAAAATGCATGTAAGCAGTGCACAATACACGAGTTCTGTTTCATTAAGATGCAACCTCCTCTTCATTTGTTGGTAAAATGTCTCACCTCTGTCCACTTTAATTACTTCTTTTATTATTTTGGTCATTGTTTGTGTGATACGGCTCTTAGCACAATCACAGCAAACAGAGGAATGAATGGCAAGTTTCATGGTACTTTTCATGTAATTATTCCTGTGGCAGCATGTGTATGTATACAGCTGGAGTATAGATCATCCAGGGTTCTAGTACAGGGTGTGCAAACTTTCCTTCACTTTTTGTGTTCCATGTTTGCTTGATATCACAGAAACAGAGAAAAGTAATAACAATTTTGTCTGTACTTACCTTATTTACCCTGAGGTGTATGAAGGTGTGTGGAAGAGCACATAGTGCACTAATGAGCAAGCTGTAGGTGTGTTTAATAGAGGCTAATTACAGCATTAAGTGGGCGAATTGCATGTTAATGAAGCAATATATCATGGTGGAGCTATTCAACAGGATATAAAGCATCCATGTAGACGCCATAATAGTTTTTCCTGCATACTATTGGAGTAGAGACATGGAAACTCTACAGGGACACAAGACTAGGGGTTGCTGCTGCTTTGATACATCTGTATATGCTACAGGCTGAAGCAGTGGTGCTGCTTTTGGTGCCAATAGGCAGAGGCCGAGAAGGAGTAGGGTTTTAAGGCTCTAGGGTTCTTTTCAGATGCTATATGACATGGATATTGAAGGGTAGATAGGGAGACACTACAAGAACTCTGTGACCTCTGCTGGCCTCATCTCAGACCCAGAGCCAACTGGGGGGAGCCCATCCCAGTAGAAACTAAGGGATGCATAGCCCTTAGAATCTTAGCTAAAGGTCCTTTTCAAAGATCATCTGGGGACATGATGGGTGTCTTGCAGGCATCAGCATCCAGGATCTTCCACCAATTCCTGGATGTTATACTCATACATGCCAGTGAGCACATATGTTTTCCCCATAGTTCTAAAGACAGGGCCAGAAATATGCAACAGTTCTACCATATAGTACACTATCCTGAAGTACTGGGTGCCATAGATTGTGTTCATGTACACATTAAGGCACCACCTGATGAGCAAGGCAGAATCTACATTAACCACTAAGGATACCAATCTATCAACTGCCAACTCATGTTTAATGCCAGGGAATTATCTTGAATGTGTGTGATGGCAACCCTGGCAGTTTTCATATCTCCCATATCTGGCACACATCACAGCTGTACCAGATATTTGCTAGGGGGGGAAATCCCACAGGTTCATTTACTGGGGGCTGCTGGCTATGCACTGGAGCCATGGCTGATGCCACCCATCAGAAGTGTACACATAGCCATGAAAGAATACCATAATGAGGCACACTCTCAAACCAGAAACATCATAGAGCATGTGTTTGGGCTGCTGAAATCACATTCCGGTGCCTAGATACATATGTTGGAGCCCTGCAGTATAATCCACACACATGTATGCAAGTCTTCATAGTATGTGCTAGGCTACACAATCTGATCCTGTGGAAACAACTGCAACAGGATCAGCAAGGGTAATAGACACACATCTCCCCACCAATGCCTATTTCATCACAGCCACAGTCTGCTGAAGGCAGACATAAACACCTAGAGTGCATTCTTTAATAATATTATGGCATATCCTTGTATTTATTAACTTGGCACAGTAATTAAGTAAATAGGGGTGGATTTCTACAGAAAGTACCTTAACATGTGACAGCAGAGACTTATTTTACTTATATCTGTCCATTAGTAAGTTGTAGGCCTCAGACCTCAAAGATTCATACTGTCATACCCCTCAAAAGTATTGATGATCACTGCATGCCCTCAGTTTTGCACCATACTGTTGTACTGGTAAATCCTTAAAGAGAGAAGTTAGAAGGTAATGATACACATTGCAGTTTCTGACTTCACAACCCTTCCCAAGATCAAACAACAGGCAGGATACAGAACAAGGAGATTAACAAGAGCATCATATCCTTGTTTGTGCCATAGTGGTAACTCATCTTTGCTCCTCTCTAAAAGAATAAGCTATGCTTGTTTGTGCCATAACAGTAACTGAACATTTCCCCCAAAAGAGCAGTGTACCCTTTTTCATTTCATAACAGTAACTCACCTATGCTCCCCCAAAAGAACAGTATATCCTTGTTTGTGCCATCCAACTTGGCCTTCAGTTGCTGGCAACTGTACATCATATTACTTCCAGTTAATATCATCACACATTTTAAAGCCAATGATATGGAATGGCTTACACCCCGCATGTCTCTTACTACTGATCAGACAAGTGAAGAATTACCAAGAAACAGAAATGTAAGACAGAACTGTATATTTTAAAGCATAATCATAACAGGTTGTTTGATTACGAAGTGCACTTTGTCCAAATATAACAAAGATAATAAATGTACAAATAACAGCTGATGGTTTGATAGTGTACATTCTGTTGCAGTTGGTTGTGTAAATAATTACTTCAGTTCATTGCTGCAAAGCAGTTTGTGTGGCAAACAGGAATAAGGCATCCATCCTGGTTTCTGAAGCTGCATTGGCATGAGAGTTCAAATCCCAAACTATGTAGAAATATCTAATGTGTGCTATCATTTTCTAATGTGTATGTCATACATTGCTTTTCCTCATTTTATGTATGTCTTCCTTTTTTCTTGTCTTATTTTTCTTGTTTTTAATTCCACTTTTTGCATGATGCACCATGTAACATAAGCAATGCAACCAGAGAACAAATAAATTTCAGGATTGCCTGTGCTTATCTGGTTTGCATGAAAGGGAGAATTACAAAAGCAGGAAAAACTGACCACCTAGGAAGCAGACAGCCAGAAATAAAAACTGGATACATTTAATTAATGCTCTTGGACAACACAAAAACCTGGCTTGAAGTACAAATGGTACTGGGTTCTAGTACAGAGTGTGCAGCATTTGTTATACTTCTGTGACATTGCAGTTTAAAGCAATGAAGTGCAACATAGACAACTGTTTCCTCAACCTTCCTGTGGCAACGGTGTAAGTGTAGGACTATCATACACATGGTCCTGGGTTTGAATAGAGCATATTTCATACACTATTACTTTTATTAATTTAGTAATTTGTTTGTTATTATATTTATGATCAACTGTATGACTGCGGGTATACTGTGTACTATAGTCTTGTAAATGTATTCCTGCTATTTGGACTGGCATGGCCTTCACTTTTGCCAGCAACACATACACAACTGCCTGTACATGCAATAACTCTGAAATTGCATTGCTTGCCATTGTTGTACTCTGCTTACCATCACACAAATACTGTGCTGATAACCAGCAGGTACATGTTAGATACTCAATACTAACTGTCAGATGTTTGCAATGTGGCTCTTGTTTGTGCACTGCTTACCTCCATGCAAACAGGTTTATCTCGTATGTGTGTACACTTTGTTAACCATTGCACAAACCGACTGCTCGATCTCCATGGAACTGTATATATGATGCTTTATTATTGGTGTTTATTGTCCATTTCCTTTGTATGACATAGGGCCCTATCTAACTATATGTCATATATTTACAATACATCCATGTGTTGGCTCCCTCACCAAGCACTACAACCCTGGGGTCTCAGCACTTTTTCCACACACATATCAACCTCACTACAATGTGTAATATATAATGTTATGTGCTCCCACACAGGGCCAGTTGGTGGTGCTCACAACTTCACTCTGCTAAACTAAAACATCCAGCTATGCTCAGTAAGGGTACTTGTGTTGTTACACAGCTAGGCTTCTAAACAGCCTAGTGCTATTAGGCTAGTAGCCTCATATGACACTAAGAAGCTATGTGGCTATGCAGGCATCCCAAGCCATTGTTCCCCACATGGCCTGCTGACGTCATCTACTATAAGTTCACTGCACTTCTGTGTAATTCAGACAGTGCTATGGTGCTTATGTTAAGTACTGTGTCCTAGAGTCTATGCACTTAGATAGGTAGTGGCTCTGTTCACACTGCAGTCAGCTGTGTGTGTCTAGTCAGCAGAGTAGACATGGTATCCTTAGTTACTTCTCCAATGGCATGGGTTGCCAGTATTTTGATACTTGCACAAGCCTATCCATCCATTTCATGCAGCCTTCCCGACCTGTTTTCTCCCAAATGGCCTGCTGATGTCATCTACTATAATTTTACCTACTATAAGTTCACCTGCACTCCTGTATAAATCTGACTTGTGCTGTGGTGCTTGTGTTAAGTAATGTGTCCTGTAGTCTGTCCGCTTAGAGACGTAGGGATTCTGTTCTCATTGCAGACAACTGTGTGTGTTTAGTCAGCAGAGAAGACATGGTATCCTACAGTTACTTTTCTAATGGCACGGATTTCCAGTATTTTGATACTTGCACAGACATGTACATCCATTCATGCAGGCCTCCCAACCTGTTGTCTCCCACATGCTCAGCTGATGTCATCTACTACTTCTTTATAAATCAGACTTGTGGCTTGGTGCTTGCATTGAGTACTTTATCCTGTAGCATGTGTATGTATGTATATAGGTAGGGGTTCTATTCTCACTGCAGTCAAGTGAGTGTGTGTGTGTGTGTGTGTGTGTGTGTGTGTGTGTGTGTGTGTGTGTGTGTGTGTGTGTGTGTGTGTGTGTGTGGTCTTGCTTGGCATTACAGAGAGTCTTTACACCAGCATGTGGAATACTGTTATTACCATATTCTCTTCACTAGACACTGCTGATGTCATCAGCTATAAATTGTTGTCTGACACACTCCATGTTGGAGTTGAGCTGTGATGCTTGCATAAAGTACTGTGTTCTGTAGTCTTGTACTTATGTAGGTAGTGGTTCTATTCTTGCTGCAATCAACTGGATATGTGCGTGTTTGGTCTTTGAGCTGTTGCTTGCCATTACCAAGATAACTTTACACCAGCATGAGGGACACCTATCCTGTATTTAACAGACACTGCTGATGTCATCAGCTATAAAGTGTTGTCTGACACACTCCCCATCAGACTTGAGCTGTGGTGCTTGCATAAAGTACTGTGTCTGGTAGTCTCTGTACCTTAGATAGGGGTTGTATTTTCACTGCAATCATCTGTGTGTGTTTGTGCTCTTGCCTGACATTACAGACAGCACTTTACACCAGCATGTAGGACACTTATTCTGGCCTCAACAGACTCTGCTGATGTCATCAGCTATATTGTAGTTTTGGACATGCAGTAATCCCACCAGGGCATGGTCAAACAGTGGTCTGGAGGCCAGGCAGATGTGACCTCATCCTATAGCAGACAACTTACAGTGACATGTTTTTTTCATCTATCCACATATATCATGGCATACTTATGTTGATGAGAAAGGCCTGTGGTCTCTCCAGAGACATGTTTTAGATCTAAGCTGACACACCCAGTGGAAGCAAGGCAGCCTGCAGTGCTGTTGTGATTTCCTCCTCACAAACAGTAGTCACTCACAGCAGCAATCCATTAATAATCTACACCATATAAACGGCAACTCTGTAGCATGGAAAACTTATGTTGTGAGAGTTCTATATGTTTGGAACAGTGAAAGAAAGCATTTTCTTCAGAATATCTGTGCAGAGGAATATTGAATCTCAGAAGGTATGGGAATATTGAATCTCAGAAGGTATGGTTCAAGTTTGTCACATGCATACTGCATATGTTAGACTGTATTTAACAACAATGTAAAGTACAGCCTTGTACACTGCTATCTGTATGCATTACTTATAAGTGTAATGATGGCATGACCATGTTTGTCAAGCCATTTTCGAAGTAGACATATGATCTTGTGAGGATTGTGAAGTAAGAAACTGCAATATATATAATTACTTTCTAAAATGTCTCTTACAGTATTTTCTAGTCCAAAAGTATGATGCACAAAATAGGTCACACCACAATATTCAGATCTTAGGATTGTATGACAGCATGGCATTTTATTTTCCCTTTCCATAGCGCAAACACTGGAATCGGAAAACCCAGGCTCTCAGGAAGCAGACAGCCAAAAATAGAAAATATACTGTGTACTTTATCCCTGTTAGTATATTCCTGCTATGTGGACTGGCATGGTCTTCACTTTTGATAAAACACATACACAAAGGCCTATACATCTAATAACCCTTAAATTGCATTGCTTGCCAATGTTGCGCTTTTGCTTATCATTACACACTGTTGAGCACCATGTTTGCTTGATGGCAAGCATTGCACAACATTTTCAAACAGTGTGCATACTCCCAGTAAGTGCGATACCTGCCATTGGTGAGAAACCATCATTCTGCATTGGTCTTGATCTGTGGTAGGCATGGCAGGCATTTGTGGAGAGTGACTGAGATTTCATGCTCAAAGATGAGGTGTCCAGAAGTCCAAAGTGATTGCTGGACTCCTACTGAAGAAACATGGGCCCAGACTATTGCAGAGGGATTATTCCAACTCAGAGTACAAGTCAGATTCATGGGATAGCCTTCCCCAGGTTGTGACAAGTGCTATTGATATCCCCTGCACTGGGGAGCATTGTAAACATCACTAGACAATGTCCGGAGGAGGAAGAGGGATACCCTCAAACACTGAATCAAGGAATGTAGGATGGGGAAACCCCACAGATTACAGAGACTTAAAGAGTTAAAAGCTGAACATAGTCAGGACTGGTATTCATAATGGAATTCTGTTTTGTTTTTTCCACAGGTGTCACTGAGAGAGAACTGAATTTGAGAACCCATGTCACTAGATTGGTCTGGATGAGAAAAAACTGTGGTACGTATGCAGCAAAATAGTACTGTTACTGTAGCATTAAAAGTTTAAGAAAGTTTTTTGAGGTATCTTATACAGTTGTATTAAAGTGAACATACATATCTCAAATGTAAAAGCAAGTATACATGCAATACTGTGTAGCACAAACCAACAGATCACTATTCTGATATCAAAGTAAGCAGGCATCCCTTAACTGTAAAAGCAAACTATGCATACATTAGTCTGTAGGCCAAGCCACAGTACAGTATCAGGCAGTAGTCAGAGGTTTTGGGTTCACATACCACACTTCCAAACTATACAGTACTGTTAATTTGTCATCAGTAATTTAAGGTAAATTCAAACCTCTATACTAGTGGCACAAATGGCCTGCTGTAAACAGCAATCTGTATAACTGGAACATGCATATGTGGAATATATGCACACATGAAGGATTGCTTGCTGCAATTTGTAGTATAGTGTGCATCTGTTATGAGCTGAGTAGTCTTAAAAGTAAAAATGTTAGTTGTTAAGAGTTGGTAGTCTTAAAAGTAAAGTTATCAGAATAGAGTCAAATAACTGTATCAATGCATTGTATGGCACATATGAAGTTATTGATGTTATCTCTTTTTTCTCAAACCCCAACCCTTTTCTTCTGTCTTTTTTTTTCCACAGCACAATGTGGTAGGCCTGGTTCACAAGATCCTTCTGCCCCCACTCCACTGGCTATAGCTTTGAGGCCCAGCATGTCTGGGACGCAACATGGCAGCAGTCCCTCTGCTAACCCTGCACTACCTGGTCCCTCAGGTAGTTCTGCCCTGCAGGATAGGCCAGTAGCACCCTCTGGAGCAGTGGGATTGGTGGAGATTTTGTCACCCAAGACGAACTGCCAGGGTTGGTGCATAGGATATTGCACAGCACTGTTAGTGCACACCTACATCAGATGGAAACACTGCTCTCCATCATTGTATTTAATAACATGAGAAGAAGATGCAGATGTCAGGCACTGCAGCCATCAACACAGTAAAGTGACAGTGATGACAATCCAGTGGGTGAGGACTTGATTATCACTGTTACTCAGCTTGACGTCCATGAGTTCTCAATGTCCCAACCCTCACCCCTACTATGGTGTTCACCAACCTCTTATGTCCTTCATCAGCCCTGTGTCTTGTTTTGTATGTCCTGTCTGTCTGTGATTGCTTCCTCACCTCCCCAAACTACCTGATCCAGACATACCTACATCCCTTCCCCAACATTCTTCTCTCTCAAAAAAAAATGGGCACCTATCCCAACCAAAAAATTTTTTCCCATACCTAGCTCTCCATTTTAAAAACATGTCTTCTTGACACACTTGATTCTGTCCAATTAGCTATACAACATGATTGTGTTGTGGTCACCCCTCTCTCCAGAGCTGACAGTGCAAATTCAGCTAATACTCTGCACATATGATCATTTTTTACTGTTGAAGAAATGAATAGCTATGGTTCTTTCCTACCTTCCTCCTGCACATTCTTGCCCTGATTTCACTTTGTTTCTCACCCTGCTTGCTCCCCATTTCACCATTTTCCTATTATCTCCATTTCTTTTCTTTAAAGCATTATTGCACAATAGTATGCATTGTGCACCAACACACAGCAACTGTTATGCAAAAAGCAATTACAAGTATTAGATAAAGTTTTATTCATGATAAAGCATAGCTACATATTTCCATAAAATGGTGACCAGCAGGATTACTCATATGTAAGTAGTGCATAAACTAGAGCTGCATTGCTAAAGTCTAACAGATTGTATTGAGACTCTAAAATATATGTGCTAATTAACTGACTCTGTGGCAGCAGGTGTTCATGCATTGCTGTTGGAGGCAGATGTTACTGGGTACAAAGATGGGTGTAGGTTGTACTTTTCCAAGTGTCTATGATATTTTAAATATGTTTACATATATTGTTGCTGTTCACCATTGCTTTGCGTTGGTGAGCAATGTGCACCATTGCACAATAAGTCTTTAAAGAAAAGAAATGGAGAATATATGAACATGGTGAAATGAGGAGCAAGCAGGGGGAAAAACAAAGTGAAATCAGGGCAGGAATGAGCAGGTGGAAGGTAGGAAAGAACAATAGCTATCCATTTCTTCAACAGAAAAAAATATCATATGTTTAAAATATTAGCTGAATTTGCACTGTCACCTCTGGAGAGAGGGGTGGCCACAATACAATCATGTTGTATAGCCAATTAGACAGAATCAAGTGTGTCAAGAATGCATAAAATGGAGAGCTATGTATGGGACAAATATTTTTTTGTGGGACAGGTACCCATTCTTTTTTTTTTTTTGAGAGAGAGAGAGAGGAATGTTGGGGAAGGGACATAGGTATGTCTGGGTCAGGAAGGTTGGGTAGGTGAGGAAGCAATCACAGACAGGACATATAAGACAAGATACATGGATGGTGAAGTACACAAGAGGTTGGCAAACACCATGGTTGGGGTGATGGTGAGGACATCAAGAACCCATGGACATCAAGCTGGGTGACAGTGAGAATTGAGTCCTCACCCACTGGACTGTCATAACTGTCACCTCACTGCACTGATGGCTGCAGTGCCTGACATCTGCATCTCCTCCTGGCATTCTATACAATGATGGAGAGTAGGCACTCCATCTGGTGTAGGGGTGCACCAATAGTGCAGCAGCACACAATCCTACGCACCAAATCTGTCAGTTCACCATGGGTGATAAAGTCACCATCTCTACCACTGCTCCTAGAGGAAACCTTTGGCCTATCCTGCAGGGCAGAACTACCTGAGGGGCAAAGTAGTGCAGGGGCAGCAGAGGGGCTGCTGCCAGGTTTTGACCCAGGCATGCTGGGCCTCTGTGACATAGCTGGTGGAGTGGCAGTAGGAGGATTTTGTGAGGCAGGCCTACCCCTCTGTGCTGATGAGGAAAAAAAGAGAAGATAAGTGTTGGGGTGAGAGAAAAGAAATAGATAGCATTACTAACTTCATATGTGAAATACAATGTATTGATACAATTATTTGACTCTATTCTGTTACCTTTACTATTAAGACTACCAACTCCTAACAAATAACTTTTTTACTTTTAAGACTACCCACCTCATAACAGATGCACACTATACTACAGATAGCAGCAAGCAATCCTTTTATGTGTGCATATATTGCACATATGTATGTTACAATTATACTGATTACAGATTACAGCAGGCCATTTCTGCCACTGGTATAGAGGCCTGAAGTTGCATTGTAATATTGATGAAAACTTAACAGTATTGTATAGTTATGAAATGTGGCTTTTGAACCCACAACCTCTGACTAATCTCTAATACTGTGCTGTTGTTTTGGCCTACACACTAATGCATGCATAGTGTCCTTTTACAGTTGAGAGATGCATGCTCACTGTTATTTTAGAATATGGAGCTGTTGTTTTGTGCTACAGACTAATGAATGCATACTTGCTGTTACAGTTGAGATATGCATGTTCGGACTGTTCTGATGCATACATACCACATGCTTCTCTCATGTGGGATAATCTAACCCCATGAGTTCTCACATTCAGTTCTCTCACTCTCTGTGGCAGCTGTGGAAAAAACAGCACAGAACAGAATACCATTATGAATACCAGTCCTGACTATATTAAGTTTTTAACTCTTACAAGTACTCTCTGTAATTGATACTTACACATCTGTGAGGTGCCCCCAGTTCTACATTCATTGATCCAATATTTGAGGGTATCCCTCTTCCTCCTCTGGTCATTGCAGTAATTTCTACATTGCTCACCAGTGTAGGAGATACCGGAAGCACTGGTTACAGACTGGGCAAGACTATCTCATGCCTCTGATTTGTACTCTGAGCCAAAATAGTCTCTCTGCAATAGCCTGGGACCATGTTCCTTCACTAGGAATCCAACAAACACTTTGGACTCCTGGACACCCCATCTTTGAGCATGAATTCTCACCCCCATCCATAAATGCTTGCCATACCTACCACAGATCATGACCAATGTAGAATGATGTTTTTCTGCCACTTGCAGTTATCTCATTTACTGGGAGTGTGTGCACACTGTCTGAAAGTGTTGCACTATTTTACCATTGTGTAAACATGGTGCTCAGCATTGCGTGCCTTTATGTACCACATTTGTTGATGTTAAGAGCAGCAAATGTAAAAGCATTCAAAAATGTTACATACACCTGTATTGGAACCCAGTACCATCTGACCCCAAAAAGAAATGGATCAATGTATTAACAGGTGGTGCCACAGACTCCATTGAGTAGGAGGTGTATTTTAGAGACTGAATAGCAACTGGCAGACTTAACTGCTGTTGCATACACCTGCTACTTAACTTACTCTGTGGCAGCAGGTATTAATGCACTTAATGCAGTGATACATTCCTTTTTGGGGCCAGATGGCACTGAGTCTGAATACGGCTGTATCTATTATGTTTAACTGTTTTTGTATTGACATTGCTGCACCATTGCTCAATCATGCTTTAGACAATATAAATGAGGAACATAGAACAGTGGTGACATGGGAAGCAAGCAGGAAGAAGAACAATAGGAATTCCCTGCCAAAATGTGACAGGATTGATTGTATGAAATACATGCACTGCAAAACTGACTGTGTGTCAGCATGTGTTAATGCATTGATATATTCCTTGTTGTTTGGGTCAGATGGTACTAGGTTCTAATATAAGTGTATGTAGTACTTTTACAGTTGTCTATGATACATTGACATACATTTATATACACATATCATTCACCATTGCTTAGAAATGGTGCTTGTTGTGCACCATCAGGCAATAATGCTTTATAAAAGAAATGGGGAAGATAGGACAGTGGTGATGTGGGGAACAAGCATGGTGGAGTACAAAGGGAAATCCTTGCTAAACTGTGACAGGTATTATTGATTGTATAAAATACATGTGCTATTTAACTGATTCTGTTACACCACCTATTAATGCTTTGATCCATTCCTTTTTGGGGCCAGATGGTACTGGGTCTGAATCTAGATATATGTATATGCTATTCAGATAGTTCATGCTAATGTACAACCTATTTATTCTATCAACGTTCTAGGTGTGGAAGTGCAATATTATATATCTGCACATATTTTATGGGCCATTGTCCCCCATTATGTATGCCTTTGGACTTGTTCAAAGGGGGTGACAGGTATGTTTCTTGTTTCATTGTAACACATGTCTATGCAACATTTTATGTCCCTATTTTTGTTTACATATCCTTGTATTATGTTGGCCTTTGTGGAGAAATGTTGTGCAGAATCAGTACTATCTGTGTAGCCCTGGTGGTCATTGTGGCATTTCGCTCTAATCTGCAGACCATTGGTGCTTTGACTTACATGGAATTGCTATCCGCATTCGTTTGGAAGGTTTTGCAGTCAACAACACTGCTGTAAGTCACAAAACCTTGCGTAGACATGCCATGCCTCATAAATATACAATGAACAATGCAGTGCAATGAGCACCATTGCGATGGCTGGTACACTGCATGTAGGCTCTGCGAGAAGCCTACATGGAGTTTATTGAATCCTGGGGACTGTCTTTCCTCTAATTATTACTTCTTATGGTATCCCACAATTCCACTAGAGTGGGTGGGGTTACATAATTATTTATGCAAATGTTATGTTGACCAGAATTCAGATTTTTAGCCTTTAGTTGTACCTTCTTTTCATGGACCTTTGCCCAGATTTTTAATGTTTCCAGGGTGAGAGGTATGTTATCAGTGCTGAGTATAAGGGCGTGATTAGTTCTTTAGACCTTGATGACATTTCTCTGGCAATTACCTATGCTAAATAAAATAATTTCCTGGCAATTGTATGCTGTCTATAACGTATGTTGTGTGGAGAAGCTGTCTGCCAAACGTGATGATTCTATACTTTTAGCATTAAGTATGAGCCCATTTTAATGCATCAAGTGTTGAGTAGGAAAAGTTTTTTCTGGAGAATTGGAGAATGAGGAGGTGATTAACAACCACCAGTTTGTAGTCATTAGAAAACTTTGTTAATCTGAGGTACAGACTCTTTACATAAAGATCTGACATGCCAAAAAGGACCAGCCTCTGCACCAAGCCCTGAGGGACACCACTTGTCACTTTCATACGTTCTGATGAGATGCCTGCAACATGCAGTTTGTAGGTTAAAGTATTTAACTTCTGCATGATGCCAACATTGGAAATGGAGCTGAAGGCCATAGCCAGGTTAAAGGTACATTGTGTAAGCTGCATAGGCACTGTCTACAGCCAAAGTGACCTTCTTGAAGAAGTTTTTCTGGTTCAGTAAACAGGATCTGTCCTTCAAAAAACAGACTGTGGTGGATCAAGTCTTATAAGATTCTTGATGTCATAGTTTATGAGGGCATGTGTAACACATTCCATGTCTTGCAAGACTTATAGTTTTATAATTACTGCGGCCAGTTGCAAGACCACGCTTATGAAGGGGCATCAGGACTGAGGTGCTCCACTCATCATTAACAAAAATGCAGGAAGTGGTTTTGGTTTTGGTTAGCACTTTCAGTAAATGATCTTTATAGATAATTGGGAAAATAAGGTAGCTGGGTATTTCAGGGCTTTGGAAACAATTTTTTTTGGTGAACTTGGCATTAAATTTGTTTGCACAATTCTGACAATGTCTATTGAGTCAGAAATGGAGGAATGCATTCAGAGAAATGCAGTGTATTATTTCGTAGTTTTCTAAAACAGACAAAGAATGATTTATAATTATCTTTGGCTTCCGAGGCCAGCCTAAGTTCATGGGCTCATTTAGTTGACATGATAATATTTTTTCAGTATTTTCTGCAATGTTTTTGATATTTCTTTAAGAAAACAGCTTTTTTATTCACTGCATAATTGAAAGATTTGTTTTTCTGTCCTAGAGTTTATTTGTGGTGGTGGACAAGCAGAGCAATTTATTTTAAAAATTCCTATGATACTTAACTCTGGTAGGGACTGCTAGTTCTATATATTTTTCTAAATGGGTGTAAAAATCTTTAGTGAAGCTTGCTGGTGCTTTTGTAACAAGATCATGTGTGGTGCAGTCATAACTGAAGTTTAATATTTCATCTTATAGTGGGTAGTGGTTAGCAAATTTGTAGTCCTTAAATCAGAGCCAGATCATGGTCAAATGGGACCCTAGACATGATAATGGATCAACCCCCACTAAACACACACACATACACACACACACACACACACACACACACACACACACACACACACACACACACACACCATGCAGTCATTTCAGTGTTCTATTACTTGGCTATTTCTCTCCAGTTACAAAGTTCAAACCTGTCAGTGCACACACTATTTTCTTCTTTACTTCTACAATAATTACAGATATTTTGATTTATTTAAAACTTTTATTTCAAATTTTATACCACAAACAATGATAGCTGTTTGCTAAAAACAATAATACCATCTCAGAATGACAACAGACTTAGCATGAGCAGTAAATTCCTCTATCTTTGAAACTCACATTCATTGAAATGGCATTAAAACTCACATTTAAGAAAAAGCATCTGGCTAGTGGCATGGTTAAATACATATACATATATACATATATACATATTATATATATATATATATATATATATATATATATATATATATATATATATATGTACTTTTCTCATGATATAAATTATAGATTCTAACAATGCATTTAATATATATATATATATATATATATATATATATATATATATATATATATAGATATATTGGGAGGAACTTATCTATGACCTAGCAGCTATGTGATTGGTTAATTTTTGAACATATGACTTCCTGATCTCTACTAGAAAGGCGCGCCCAGACTATGCTACACTTTGCTATGAGGGAAAGGTTAGTTTGCTTTTTATTTGTTGCATTACTTTATTGCCTTTTTCTATTTTGAATACTGTGAATACTGTGATTTGTTTTATTTACGAGTCAGGCAGAAATTAGTACAGGTCAATAGAACAGGTCAGTTAAGGTTAATCATCTGTGAACTGAGGGGTGGAGCTAGGAACTAAACCTTCTATTTAAGGGGTAAAATAAAACAATTCAGAACTTTACTAGAAAGGATCACCCAGACTCTGCTACACTTTGCTGTGAGGGAAAGGTTAGTTTGCTTTTTATTTGTTGTATTACTTTATTGCCTTTTTCTATTTTGAATACTGTGATTTGTTTTATTTACCTTGTGTTTTACTTGTATTCTGCTTTTAACTGTATATTAAAACTTGAAAAGAGACCACAGCTCTTTCTCTTGTGAGCCAGGCAGAACATTTTTCCCCACCCTCCTATCTGGTTACTGTAGTGTTCTTAAACACCACTTTGTTTCTAGTTCCCTTCCCCTTATGTTAATTTGACCATATATCTCATTTCCTCTCTGTTTTTACTGGCTTGTGTGAATAAGCACAACATTATCATTATGTGAAATCCGTCCCCTTCAACTATTTAAATTTATTGGCCATCCTACTGTATTCCATAGTACCAGAATACAAAAGTGACCACCCCCTTTCAGTCTAGCTTGCTGTTTTAAAAATAGTGACTCTCCACTAAAACTTAACTTTTTAGACAGGTAAAACTTAAGTTACCTACTTTCACATCTAACTCCTCTAGCGCACACTGCAGTGTTTAGGATAAACCATTTTTTTTTCATCTTACCTTTAAGCATCCCTCTGACTAGCACTTGCTTTAACACCTGCTGGAAATCACTAGGAAGTCTTAAACTGCTACAAGCACTCAACTCTCCTTGTTAATAAGGAGAAATGAATTTTAGCAACTAAACAGCCTATAATTGTAAAGTACCTTGCTAAGGTAAGAGAAAACAGCTCTTGTACTTTACAAAAAAAAAAAGCATCAAACCAGGCAGGTCAGCTTCCAGTGATTTCTTCTGTCCACCTGGTGAATCTGGGCATACTAGGGCAATGCAGCAATTGCCTCATGTACACAGACAACCCTCTCTTCCTAGCACCCGACACTATAACTTGCGAAAAATGCACTTACATAGCCAAACTGGTAGCAAACTCTCTCCACCCAAAATTGTGCTAGACAGTCAAGAGGAGAAGGTTAACATCCGCACTACACCTCAAGCAACACATAGCCCTTCTAAACCCACACCGCCAACATCCACACATAGCAACACTAAACCCACATATGTGAAGGCCCTTAACAGTAACCTGCCCAAGCAACAAGGACCTCCGAAGCTGAAACACAAACACCAATCACAACCAAAGTGTCACATATCTCACAACACCAGTGTGCCACCCAACAACAGCCCCTAAGGCAACACAAGTACCCAACACTTTAGTCATAGGTGACAATATAATCAGGCACACTAATGTGCCATTCACCAGGCTGAACAAGGAGAAAAGTACAGTCAGCTGCCTGTCGGGTGCCAGGATCCACTACATAACGCACGCACTCAAGTCACTCCATAACAAATACAATTATGACTCTGTCATTGTCCATGCTGGAGTGAATGACTTGAGATATAACTCCCTGGACTACATGAAAAGAGACATGGAAGAGCTCTTGGATCATGTGGCCCAGGCAGGTATGACCCTAGCCCTGAGTAGCATCCTGTCTTCGCCCAGAATGATACCACAGTATAAGGACAAAATAATTGACTTCAACAATTGGCTAAGCTTCTGGTGTCATTCAGAAGGGATCCACAATCTGCCTGGGACGACACGATCAACAGACCATGATGCTTTGTAGAGATGGTCTGCACCTGTCACCCCTGGGATTCTGGTTACTGGCTAAGGCTCTTGCCACCCCTATAGTGTCTTTTTTTAGGCAAAGTTCAAAAGATAAAACCATCACTGTAACAGGTACAAGCATGCAAAATCTGAAGGTAATGTTACTCAATGCTAGAAGTCTAAACCTCAAAATGCACTCTCTCGAGGCACTCCTAAAAATGGAGAACATCTATATCTGTGCAGTAACTGAGAACTGGTTCGAGGCTCCAGACAGCACCCCTGCAATACCAGGCTACAACTCTTACCACACTTTTGGGCCACCAAACCAGGACCGAAACACTAAAGGTGGAGGACTGTCCATATTCACCAAGGATATTCACAACACCAGGCTAGTTGCCCAATATAATGTTTCTGAAATTCTCCAGGTGCAACTAACACTAGGTAAAACTGCAATCCAAATTGTAGCTTGCTACATTTCCCCCACCATGCCCCAAGATTCTCACTACACCTTTCTAAACATACTGGAAAATATTAAGATACAACCAAACACCCTAATGCTGGGTGATTTCAACTACCCTGACATTAACTGGGAAAACTACTCATGTACCAACACCTTTGCCCAACGGTTCTTGGAATTCATAAATTCCACTGCCCTGGAGCAACTAATCTTTAGTCCCACCAGGGGCTCCAATATCTTAGACCTGGTCATTACCAACATGGGAAATTGATGCTCCACACCTATGGTCACCCCCTCGTTGGTCAGGTCTGACCATAAGCTAATCATCCTTGACATCCACATCCTACCCCCCCCCCCCCCAGTAAGGACACCTCTGTAAAAAAACTTCTCCAAAGTCAACTTCATGCTACTCAAGTCAGACGTGACAAACTTCATGACAGCCATGCAGATGGGAACTGAAAGTTTGATTGCTGAATCCTACACTAAGGCACTGTATGAGCACATCCACTTGTGCATGAATCATGCCATCCCCAATAGAACCAAGACACTCTCCTCCAAAAAAAGGAAGCCAATCTGGTGGCCCCTTGCCATAAACAAGCTTCACAACAAAAGGAAGAAACTGTTGCAGAAAAGAGGAAAATCCCAGGATGCAAAAAACTCCCTTACCAGCCTCAGTAAGAAGCTGAAATCCCTCACAAAATCCTCCAAAGCTAGTTACCAAAATAAAATTGCCAAAGATTCCAAAGACAACCACAAGGCATTCTATAGCTATGTCAAAAATCTAAATGGCAATGCTCAGATGTGCTGTGAGCTACAACAGAATGGCATTAAATATACTGATCCCAAGAATATTGCCAATATCCTGGCAGATCAATTCAGTGCAAACTTCACCCCCTCTCACCCCCTAAAGGGCCCATCTCAATACCAAAAGATTGCCAAATTCAGGTAATAATGGGCACACAGGTAAAAAACACACTCTCCAAAGCTAAGAATAGAGCATCCATGGGACCAGATGACATCCCAGGCTGTGTACAACATGAACTACAATATGAACTGGCACCTCACCTAAGTGTCATGTTTAATCATAGCCTCACCTCAGGCTTCATGCCCACTGAGTGGCACACAGCTACAGGTATTCCACTTCTCAAGGGGGGATCCGCCTTGGATGCCGGGAACTACTGCCCCATCATTCTGACTAGCCTGATCTACAATGCCATGGGACATATTATCATGGAACTTATAAACAAAGACATTGGGAACCTTCAAACACTGGACCCCACACAGTTTGGGTTCGTGAAGGGACGATCTTGCCTCCTGAACCTGATTGACTTCTTCAAATCAGTCCCCAGATCCATGGACAAGAGTAATAGCTCTCAACTAAATAGAGACAAATCTCAACAGAATCAGGGACACATCCAGAAATAATCAGGGACAATCAGGGACACTTTTTAAAATATTAGTACTGTCAACTTTTGATGTTAACAGAATAAGATAATGCGAATTAATATATATTTCCTGAAGTAAAATAAGTCCATAAATCTAATTATTGTCATTATTTATAAAGAGTAACTCACCATCATGTCTCCAAAAGTCACCAGTTTTAGAAGGGATTAAGAGGGACAGAGCTGAAATGTGTGTCAAAATCAGGGACATCCCTGAAAATCAGGGATAGATGAGAGGTATCACAGCCTATCTGGACCTCGCCAAGGCCTTCAACACCATCCCCAACTCTGGAATCATAGATAAACTTACTAAGCTGGGCATTAATCCCTACATCACTCAATGGGTTGCCAACTGGTTTACTGACAGAACCCACACTGTAAAAGCAGCCAACTCCAAATCCAGCTCCAGACAAGTGACAAGTGGAGTACTTCAGGGTTCAGTCTTGGGACCGCTCTTGTTTGGCATCTACTTCTCTGAAGTACAGACCAACACTAAGGGACTCTGGCTAACAAAGTTCACAGATGACTGCAAACTGGGAGCCGTTATTGATTCCCCAAATGATGTGAAAAGGGCCTTACAGAAACAGATGCTTGGTACCAGAGCCATGGGTCAAGTTCAATGCCAAGAAATGTATAGTTATTCCCTTTGGGAAAAAAACATGTACCCAAGAATTACCACATAGATGGCAGTACACTAAACACAGAAAATGTGTTAAGAGACTTAGGGACACAAGTGGACAGTGGTCTCACCTTTGATAACCACATCACCACAACAGTCAGGAAATCCTTCTATGTGGCACACCTTATCACTAAGGGCTTTTCATCCAGAAAAAAGGAAGTCATTGTCCCACTGTACTCATCCCTCATTAGACCCATTATAGAATACAATGATCCATTTGGTATGTACTTCTCAAGACATCTGCAACAACTGGAAAGGCCGCAGAAATACCTCACTAAAAGAATCACAGGTCTAAAGCAGATGCCCTATGTTGACTGTCTAAAAAAACTCCACCTATACTCTGTCACATATCGTCTTCTCAGAGGCAATCTCAAACCCAAAGCTGTTGGACATGCTACACTTAAAGAAATCCCAATCCGTCAGAGATATACACTCCTGGGATCTAAACTTTGTCATCACAATGAACAAAAAATGCTGGAGGGATAGGTTCCTGACCCAGAGACTCCCCAGACTCTGGAATAGACTGCCCATACATGTCAAGCAGAGCACCTCTTTGGCCCTCTTCAAAAGGAACCTTGATGATTGGATAGGAGATAGGAAATTCACCCCGAGGATCATGTGAGTCACCCTGCTAGACAGAGGTCCAGGGAAGTAAATACTGTGGGAAGAAATAGCCAGGGAATTGTTATGGCTAGGCTTGTATAGGCCCTAGGGCTGATAGCCTAGTACCAACCTATGAACCTATGAACCTTACTACTTTTTAAATGTAACAACATTAGTAAGTTAGAATGGCAAACATTAAACTTACTAAGTCATCAGAAATTAGAGTGATGAAGCTAGATAAAGGGGGTGGCCTAATTATTATGGATCAGAATGACTATGTCAGTAGGATGAAAAAATCTTAGAAGGAGACTCTTACCAACGTGCATCACTAAATGAGCTAAACATAGCATACCAACGGATTAAGGGTTACATCAATGATTTATTCATTGAAGCAAGAATTGATGTCCATATGTTTAATTATACGTCTATGCTCTCCTCTGGGACACCTGTCCTATTTAGTGTACCTAAAGTCCATAAAAATTTAAACAACCCACCAATGAGATTTTCGGTGGATGGACATAATTCGATCACATATCCTTGTGCTAAAATAGTGGTTTCCATCCTTAAAAAGTATATTATTCATGAACCACAAATCTGTAAAGGTTCTTGGTCCTTTTTAAGGAAAATAAATGATTTGGAATTTAAGGCAGACTTTGGGTTTTTAACTACTGATGTAAAAGACCTTTACACATCAATCCCCCACCAGGAAGGCATAGAATGGATAAGGCTAATATTAAGAACAAAGAGAGCAACACCATCAGAAATCTCATTAGTAGGGGAACTTTCGGATATAATTTTAACGAACAATTACATCATGTTCAACAATGAATACTACCATCAAAGAAGTGGGGTAGCAATGGGGTCCCCGTGTGGTGCAAGCCTAGCAAATCTAGTTATGGCCTATTGGAAAACAGAGTTTATCTTTAAGAATAGTCAAATACAGGAAAGTATTTATTTCTATACTAGATACCTTGACAATATCTTTATTATACTTAAAGGTGACATTACAACAGCTTCCCAACTAGTTGAATACTTGAATAATACCCCTAATTGTTTACAATTCACATTTAATCTTGATGAAGAAGAGATGCCATACCTGGATATTAAACTTATGAAATATAGGGTAGAAAGAGATATATTGCAAAGCTCTTCATGAAGAGCACATATTCAAACTCACTTCTCCATTTTTCTAGCTGCCATCAGCATCATCAGAAGTGGTCAGTTGTAAAAGGCCAACTGGTGAGGGCAGCTAGAATGATAACCCTTGATGTAGATTTCATTTCTGAATGTGAAACCTTGAAAGGGATGTTTAGTAGTCGAGGTTACCCTAACAGTTTAATAGAGAATTTGGCTGAAGAAGTTAAAAACAACAGACATAATGGATTTTATTTACCCATATTGGGAAGAACTGATAAACATACCTATGGAATGAGTATTTCAACAAATCTTAAGAGGCCGACACAAGATAGTATTGGGAATACTAATTTTAGGTTGAGCTTTATTACAACCTTTAGCTTGGATGCCCCACTGGTGTCCAATATTATTTGTAAAAATTGGAAGTTGTTAATGAACAATTCTATTTTAATGAACAAGGTGGGTGAATTGCCTAAAATAATTTTTAGGAGAGGACCCAACCTGAAGAGTTTAATAGGTCTAGGAAAATAAATCCTATCAAACATCCGGGGATGTTCAAATGCAAAATGTGTGCCTACTGCAAAGTCATGGATGTGGGAAGGACATTCATTATTAATGGGGTTACATATAAAATAAATTAAAATTTTAATTGTAACTCTAAGTTAGTGGTATATTTAGCACAATGCCAGTGTTGTCCTGTTTACTACATAGGTAAGTCGGAACTTAAATCTGTGAATGGGTATACGAACATCTTTATTCTATTAAAAAAAGAAAATTAGAGAATGCCCTAGTGAAGCATATTGCATGGAGAAGGAACTTTACTTTAAGTTCTGAGTGATTGACCAAGAAGTCTCTGATGGAAGAGGTGGTCCCCTTGCTCTAAAATTAGAAGAACTAGAATTATATTGGCAGATTTACGTTAATGCCTATAACTATCTAGGCATTAATGATGCGTGTTCAGTAACTTAAAAGTTTGGTTAAGTAACTTCATTTAGATTATATAGTTTGAGTACTTTTTATTTTTTACTTTAGAGATGTTTTATTTAATATGTATTTTATGTCATGGTTAAATACATACATATATATATATATATATATATATATATATATATATATATATATACTTTACTCATAATATAAATGATAGATTCTAACAATGTATTAAAAAAAAACAAATATATATATATATATATATATATATATATATATATATTGGTTTTAGTTGTGTAGTAGTAACCATGCCTTTATGTGAGGAACTAATCTAGGACCTAGCAGCTCTGTGATTGGTTAATTTTTGAACATATGACTTCCTTACTACTTTTTAAATGTGATGAATGTATTGTATATGTATCTGAAGAAGTTTGGACATTTGTACCAAATGAAAAGCGCTTTATACAATAAATCTATCCGTACTGTCAGCCTCTGGACATCATTTTTTTGTTTTTGTTCACTTAATCTATCAATTCTTCTGATTCAACAAATTAAGTTTGCCTTTAGGCTGTTTTCAAACCATAGGCTCCTTGCACACATTTTAGGGCCATATATACGTGTATGTGTTGTTTGATTCACCTTGCTGATTGTATTAAATTATATTACTTGTATAATACAGCACCACCTGTTAGAGTTTTAAATCTGTAGTTGTGAACATTTTTCAAGTAAGCAATGAAACAAAATGTATGAACCAGTAATGACAAAATTTCACCCATTTCAGAACATTTCAATCATAACAGGCCATTCGATCCTCTGTCATTACATTCACCAAAATCAGTCAGTATGCACAATATGTGCAGAAGTAAAAGTCATTTGAGTAATTCCACATTAAAGAGATCTACAACTAATGAAGAGGTTGCTGCTGGCAAGCACATTAACATTTCATTGTTTCAACTACAAATTCAGTGCCTGCTGCCTTCATGAATAAATTGACTATGCTATATTAAAAAATGTGGTAAGCTAGTAATATTGCAACAGGGAATGGCTAGCAAACCAGCAACAGGTTATTAATTACTAGGCATCTCATCCAAAGGGAGACACACTCAGAAGTGCAGCACCCCACCCCCTCTTATAGGATACCAAAGTATAAGCAATATATCTACATGGTATGGGAGTAGAACCAACAGCCTTCTACACTAAAGAAAAGTATACTACCTGCTGTGCTACTAACACTCCTTCACATTTTAGAGCACAAACACTGATCACCATTTGCTAAAAAAAACAGTTGCACATTGAAAACAGACAACATGAGCAGCAGTAAACTTACCTTCGGTTCCCTTGTAGCTCATAACTCCTTGAAAATGCACTGAAACCCACATTCTTTAGCAGTCTGATAGCCAAGGCCAGTGTTAGCATTTTGGGGGCCACCAGTAGATGTCAAGTTGGGGCCTCATGGGCACTTCAAGTCTGCATATCACCTTGTCACTGCCACCTTTCTTAAGCAAAGTTCATACTGCAAACTTTTAGGAGTAGTGCATGCAGACTGACCTGTAGCTGCAGTGCTCTTACATTACAACAGGCCTGTACCACATTATGTTGGACCATCTCACAAAGGGACATTTACAGTTACTGGCATTTTGTTGCAAAAATGATACATTGCAGCAACTTTATGTACAGGTCTGGACTTAGATGAAATAGCACCTTAGGCTTATTGTTTCAGCACCCCCCCCCCCCACACACACACATACCCTCCAGTCTTCCCCTGTTTTTCCTCCATCTTGGGCTGCCCGTACTATGCACACTTCTTCCTTTTCTCTCATTTTGCCTTACTCTTCAGCTTTTTCAAGAAGACATAACTCCCTATATGCTCTGAAGTGCATTTTAAAGATTTCTTTTCTTTTTACACAATCTTTTCAACTGATGATGACTTGAACAGAAATCATGATTGAAGAAAGAAATTGTGTTGCTGTACAGCTTTAGTTTTCCTTGCATCCTTTCAACACATCTTTCCTGACCAAGACAGCATAATAGTAATCATTTAGGAAACAATTCAGAGGGTCCAAGAAGCCACAGGGGTTATAGATGTTCTGGGATATATTTTAGAGCATTTTCCAAGCCTTTTAATCCAGTCGTGACCTAAATAAAAAAAAAAACATAACTAAGAAAAGAATTTCAGTCTTATTTTTTTTTTCTTTCAAGAAAGATGTAAGTTGTACCAAAGACGTAATGTTCAAAGATGACAACATTATAGCAGCAATCTAACAAGCTAGTTGTTATCTGGATGCACAAGTCCTATCTGGGAAATGACTGCCTCCCTAACACCCCCCCCCAAAAAAAAAGACTGCCTAAGCATCACACTCATGTTAGGCTAGAATTAAAGCAGAGGTTTAAACTGCCGCAGTCATGTATTTCAAGTCACTCCAGGCATACATATACATAGCACGCCTCCTCACCCCTCAACCCAAATTGCATTCCTGAAATGTGATTATGAAGAAAGTGAAACAAATAATGACTGCAGTAATGTATTCTACTTTGATGTTCATAGACAGTACCCTGCCCCTACACAAGCCTCAGTAGCCCTCTTTGTACACCTCTGAGGTCTGTGAGAAAAGTAAAAGAAAATAGTGACCACACTGTCCTGAGCCCAAACACAAGCTTTAATGACCTCATGTGCACACCTCTAAGGTTTGACTGTGATGGAAATTAAAGTAATAACCACCCCCCCAACACACATATAACCTACAGCAGCTTCCTGTGCACAGCCATCCAAGCAGGGCTGGTATTAGCACGGGTGCAGTTGAGGGCAGAGGCCATTATCAGCTTTATCCTAACAAAGTCTTTTCACAGCCTGTTCAGCTTAAAAAGCATAATCAGAAAATTAATACATTTTTCTCCTCCCTTTTCCCCAACCAGCAACAGCTTTTGTGGGGCCCCTGCAAAGGCAAGGATGATTAAGTGAGCCCCCTGTATCCATTTATATAATCTGGGGAGAGGGGGCCCTCCAGATTCTTAGAAGATAGAAGTGTCTAAATGTTCTGTGACATATTTTATGCCTCACTTTTGAAATATAACTACTTGTTAGCTACATTTTTTACTGATACCCAGAAGAATACTGTATATGTCTTGGCATCACTACTGAGTGTGTGCACACAAATAAAAATCACTGATACCTTTCACACATATACGCAGACAAACACACATGCACACAAACGCACACAAACACACACACACACACACACACACACACACACACACACACACACACATACACACACACACACACACACACACACACACATATAAGCCGTAGCAATACTACTTTTGTGTACCACTGGTACTGGCACACCAGATGAGTGACTGTTGTTTAGCAGTTAACAAACAGTAGCAGGGGTAAGTCACTTTTTTTTACCTCAGTGAGGAGTAATGCAAATATGTTACTGTCTCTGATTTCACTGACCTTCCCTGATTTTGCTCATAATTTTGCTCTGTCCTTCATAAAAAGTTTGCTTTGCTTGTGAATCATTCAGTACTACAGACAGTCAACAAATCCAGACATCCAAGTTTTATACTTACTGAGCAAAATAATGCATGTTGATGTAAAATGTGCTATTCTTTTAACTTTTTAATTGAATTAGAGTAATATTTAAAACATGTTCCTAATTTTGAGCCTTTATTCTGGTATTATTGGTATTGCACTGAACTCTTCAGCAAATAAGTTGGGAGTTATAGTATCTGCTATTCTGCCAGTATTTATAAAACTCCCTGTACAAGAAAACCATCCCTGAAGATCAGAAGCATCAGCTGTTCTTAAACTCCAAGATATGCATTGAGATCAGTCAGGCTGGGCTGATGAGCTCTCTAGTGCTTACCTTGCCTATGTTCACTACCAGCTTTATTCTAACAGAGTCATATCATAGCCCTGTTAAGGTTAAACAACCTAATCAATACATTAATATGTTTTTTCCTCCTCATTTTTCCCCATTCAACTGCAGCGTTTGTGAAGCCCCATGCAGTCAAGGCTGATTGGGGTGCCCCTTGCAGCCATGGGTATTGCAGATACCTAAAGCTGGATATGTCATTAGTTTTAGTGGAGAGAATGTCCACCAGCAGGGTTTAACTAAGCCAGGGGCACTATGTCACTGGTAAAATATGTAATGGAATTGTGAAAGCTGTTGCTTGATAAAACACTGTTATTATGACCAGCGATATCTTTGAATTTTAAAGGAGATATAAATAAAAGTTATTACCCACCTTGTTTATTAAATATGCAAGATTCCTGTGCTAGCTTTTGTTGTTTTGACAGACATGTTACAAAATATCAAGATAAGATAACTTGCAGTGGTTGGGGCACCCCAGGAACAGGGGGACCCCAGCATCCGCAGGGTTAGCTGGTGCCTAAAGCCAGCTATGCTGATAGCTGGTGTAGAGTATTCAGGTTCTTGTCTACTGTTATTAAGATGCAGGGTTTGAGCCTGAGCAAGTAAATATACTAACCTTCCATCCATAACTGAGCAACTTCATTTACTAACCTGCCATCTCTAACTAGGGCATTTCACACACACACACACACACACACACACACACACACACAAGGAAGGAATGTCTCACTTGAAGGAAATGAATCAGCAAGTTTAAATTCTGTGCGCTGAATGAAGAAGCAACAGGAATGTCTAAATGTGCATGCGTCAATGCTCGCAGAAAAGCAGCAGAAACAATGTTTGTGTGTGTTGATGCATGTAAAGATGCAGAGTACATTCCTAAAGAAGATTATTGTTGAAAAGACATGTAATTCATTTTTTAATTAAAAATTAAATGTTCAGGCAGTCCACTGGCCAGCACCCCCCCCCCCCCCCAGCGAACAGGCTCTAGGCAGCTGCCTAGATTACCTGGTGCTAGGGTTTGCTAGAGGCCTTTTGGGACTTTAAAGGAAAAGGTCACAGGTCTTTGGTTAAACTTCAATGAGAAGGGAAATGCCATATTTGTAAGAATCAGGTCAAGAATGCTGTGTCTCTAGCAGGTATGCTTACCAACTGCTCAAGGGTGTTTTTCTTTATTAATTCTAGAAATTTTGGATCATATTATATATTAGAAGTATATGTCTCTCAGATTATTGAATGGTAAAGTCAACCAAAGTAATTAAGTTTTTCTAAGAGGGAGATCAGTTACAACACTGATAAATCCTATAGGGTTATTAGGGGGCAAAGAAGATGTTCTATAACAAGCTATTAGTTGATAATTAATTCTTATCTAGAATGATCTGTAGTTCAATGAGTCCAGTTTTTGGTTCATAGGGATATGCCAGAATGTAATATGTTCATTTACAAATAAGGAGACTCCACCACTGTTGCCATCAAGGCAAAATCCAGATATAGAGGAAGCACAGTCTTTAAATTTGAATAAAGTCTCAGTAACTATGCAGACATGGATGTTTTCAATATGCAGGAGTGTCTCAAGATCAGGCAATTTATTGAGAGCCTTGTGACATAGAGGTATAAAGCCCATATTGTGCTCCAGCAGACCCTTATTTGATTGGTGGCACTTGCACTGTAGAGGCTACTGGCGGAGAATGAGGAGTGAGAGGTCATTGTTGGCTTGCCTATCCTGGGTGGGAAGAAGACAGCTTAGGACTCATTGCAATGCATAATATGAGCCTACTGAGCTCCATGTAGTATAAGCAGTAAACCACTTATTCAGGGAGTTGCATGTCAGCAGAAGTATGCATGCACCTCCTGAGACAGTGATTGTGTACCTGGCAAGGCTGCACTGGCAAGGTGGGAGTTATGGCACACTCCCTAGCAGCAGTATGACACTGCACCAGCTTCCTTTATCTCCTCACTGGCCCTGGACATGGGTCAGGTTGATCCTAGAAGGGGGTGCCTAAGGTGGGTCCAGTACACCAACTGAATGAGGAGAGAAAGAATTGATGGTAACTTTTGATCAGCTCTGGGGAGGAAAAAGAAGAAGAAGCAATTTATTGTTTAGAGTTCTGCTACTGAGGAGAGGCAACTTAATGTGGTCTAATTTGTAAATTGATATCTTAGTTACACTGGAATGTCCATCAGCTGGATTTGGGGATAGCAAAGGCAATAGTCAGTATGTGGAAACCTTGAAATGAGAGATGCAGACCATATTTCGTGAAACAAACTGAACTGTCAGGCATCTCATGCCATGTTGATACATACTGGATCTCTCTGGAATGACAGCAGCTATTTAACCAATTATTAAAGCCAACTGTCTTTTCTTTGTACATAAGCACTATTCAATATGAAGGAAGGATTCCACCAAGGACCAATGTTTTACCTGCATTTGTAACACGCATGGAAAGTTCTGACATGTTTCTCTGCGTGTCACTAAGGGTTTTACCTCTCAGGTCATTCACTCCCACATGATTTTTTACAGCCATAATGTAAGACATTTTGGTGTGATTGATGAGGGACTGAAATGTATAGAGCTCACTGGGCAAGTTTTTAGGTGAGCGGAGAGCCTCCAGATGAAATAAGCATTTGCACTTCTTACAGATGCATTACTAATGTTGAGAACAAGTTAATTGTCTGTGAGCATAAGGCAATTAGTCCTTTATTTTTAGAGACTTAGTGTTAGAAGGTTGTCCTCAGAGGTGTAACTGTCCTGTAGGCCTTCAGTCATGTTCAGTACTTAGGTGTTTAGATGATAAAGTAAATGCTACAGAGGCTATTTGTAATTATGGTAGAATACACAAAATATACAAAAGGCTCAGTGACTGGTGCTCATGTCCCAGATGTTGCTGATTTTAAAAGCAAGTTGGAAAAATGTGATTAAAATTTCTAGATATTGCACAGAGTAAATGAGATGAGATTGTGAAGATCTTCCAAAGACAAAGTCATAATAAGGGCAGGCAACTCGAAAGCCAATAAGTTTAAAAGAGCAACACAGATTGGCTGGATGGGCACTTAGTACTCTTAACCTATAGAATACAGTGGGAGGGCAAATGTTTTTAAATAGCTTAAGGGCAGTGACTTCATACCAAGAGAAAGAGGAGAGGACAGGGCGGGAATGTTGTAGTAAATTGCCATAAGGAGCAGATAACAAGAAAGACACTTAGCTCTGTCACTAAATAGCCTGAAACTAGATCAAACCAGCAGTACCCTCATTTTTACAAGATAATTATTTTCAAATATCGTTTGTAAACCGCAAATGTCTTTAGAAAGGTCCAGAACAGAAGTAATAAGAATAGGAAGCCGTGGAAATTTACAATATTCTCTGGTGCTCCAGCTTGTAGTAGCATGCCACTGAATAAATGCACTGCTGTGCAAATCAATATTTATGGGTGTGAAGGCAGTCCTACCTCTGTTGCTCAATTTTGTTCTCCACACTATTTAGTATCTATTCCTTACTATCATCATAATTTTAACACCCACATCCATGCTTCACCTATCATCCATGGTCGTAGGAATAACATCATGGTAGATGTTAAACAATTCCCAGCACTAAAAAGCCCAAACTTCTCTGTCAAATGAAGAGACTATGCCACTAAACATTATTTCTTTTTTTTTTCATTTTTAACTCTTATTGTGTGTGTATCTCTGTGCATTTGTGAGTGTGCATATGTGTGTGTGTGTGTGTGTGTGTGTGTGTGTGTGTGTGTGTGTGTGTGTGTGTGTGTGTGTACGTGTGTGTGTATACACACACACACACAGATATAGATTTTATTATTTTATTATTTGTTTATTTTACATTTGTTGACTGGGATAGTCCGACTGGATGCATGTCCATTTTCAGCGGAGGCCCAGGGAGAAAAGCTCCAGGTAAACGGAAACATTAAAAACATGTTACAATTATACTTTTGACAAAGAGTACATAAGCATACATAATAAACATGGTCCACAGGTTAGAGTTAAACCCTGGTGAAAGCCAGGGGTAAATTAAACAGTAGCTGATTAACTGATTTTACATAATCTAGAAGAGAGTTAGCCAGGCTTGATACAATGACATAGCCAGTTTAGTGCCAGATGTTGTTTGAGTCTAGTTTTAAATTGACCTAGGGAGGAGAGTAACGTAATGTCAGCTGGAAATGAGTTCCAGGATCTGCCTAGAGTTTGCAAAGAAAGACTCACCAGCTGCATTGTTAATTTTGCTTGTCTGAATTAGTAGTCTGTTAGAGGATCTAAGCAGTCGCGGATTGTGATAGGGCATGATAAGATTTTTAAGTGCAGGAGTATATCCGGATTATAAAGGATTTTATAAGCCATAATCATTGGTTATACTGAATTAAAATGGGTAGTTCAAGCCACCCAAGCTGGTTAAGATTGATGCAACAATATGTCCTAAAAGGCATCCCAGTGGCAAACCTGGTGATGTGGTTGTAGCAGGTTGAGAGTTTGTTAAGTACAGTCTTGTTTATATTACAGAGTATAGGGGATGCGTACAGAAGTGTTGAGAGAAGGTGAGAGCGAGCTATGGCAATTTTAGCTGGAGGGGTTAGGAAGGCTTTTATTCTGTAAAGTGACCCTAGTTTTATATTGATGGTTTTGAACGATTGGTTTACATGTAGGTCAAATTTTAGATTGTTATCTATAATGATACCTAGTAGTTTTCTAGAGGGCTCAGGGGAGATTAATGTGCCATCATATAGACACACACACACACACACACACACACACACACACTAGCAAAAAAGCATATAAACATTCATATAGGGTAATTAGCTGAGAATTTCACTGCTGCCTTAGAGTAATATTTTAAGTCAAGAAAGGTTAATGAAGCACGTGCAGTAATTTCCCTTCCAGAAAGTTCATACAAAGTTAAGTATTTTCTCAGTTACTTTAAAAATTTATAGACTGCGGCACCTGTTTAAATGCCTAGACACAACAGACTACAATAGCACACTTATTTTGCTAATTGGTCTAATTGATTTTTATTTCCAGAAATACTTAATAAACTCACAATGGGAAAGTTATCCCTAAATAGCTGTTTGTTTGTTTATTTGTTTGTTTGTTTTATTTAAAAAAAGAATGGCATCCATCAGTCCTAACTAGAACATTCCTAAGATGAGCTGCAATGGTCAGGGAATGACTGCAGATGCAATATACAAGAGATTCTCTATGGCTCTGGAAATTTCTTCTCCCATGTGAAATGCGTTGGTAATCTATGACTGGTCCAAACAATATGTATGAAATGACCAGTGGTCAAGAATAAGTCAGAATAAAATGTAGGAAGTAAAGAATCATGAAATATGCATGGCCTAAATTATGGAGTTATTTCTCATTGACCCTTAAGCTGGTTCTGCTGTTTTCTGTCAGAAGCTGCACTGCTGTTTGAAAGGAATGCAGTAAGATCAGTTAATCAGTTAACTTCAGGATGCCTTATTAAGCAGATGTGTTTTTGTATACTAGAATGTTGCTGGTCTGTTAAACAGAACTCTGCGCTGCTTAATTTTCTCTATAGTATTACTTGAAAGCCTACAGGAAGTATGACTCATCTGCACAATGTCACCAGTATATGCACTATTGACTCCCATTATATTTACTGTCTTTGCCTATGAGTTTGCCCTGTTAAAACCAAATTATTGGACTGCAGTGGTGTGTTATCTCCAAGTCTACACACATGATAGCATGGAAGCCAACAATAAGCTATTAATTTTATTTATTAGATTTTTTATCTCTCCATGTTTATGACATTCAGAATAATCTCCAGTATATTTTCATAAACATATAAAATATGGTCATCTAAATTTGGTTATATCCTTAATATAGTCTTATTGCCACCCCAGTGGCCTAAAGGGATAAAGCCCAAACTATGGCCTTGTTGACCCTGGTTAAATTAGTGGTTAGGGTAACTGATAGAGCACCAGAGATAGAAGTTTCCCTTGAACTTAAGTGATGAGCATGGGAGGCGAGGCAGGGAAGTGGATAGGGCATTTAAAGAAACCAGACACCCAGATGGAAGCAGATATGGTTTAGCCCCCATGGTGTTGTTAGGATCCACGACCAGCTCCAGGGATAATGGAGCAAGTCCATGGGGGTAGATGTCAAGCTGATAGAGCCTAGCCATGGGGCACTGGAAGCTGAGCTAGTAAGATGCTGTTCAAAGGGGGACCAAAAAAAGTAACAGAAAATACACCCTGTGCATGCATGTTGAAGTCTGCACTCGAGGTCAGACAGTGGTGGCCTGCTGGAAGTAGTATTACATTTTTCAGAATCTCTGTTGACCAGCACCTAAAGTCTGATGTGCGTGTCATGGCAAGGCAGCTATACTGAAAATCAGTCAAAGGCTACAATTGTACTATAGTAACAAGCACTTTCTATCTGACTATACTTAAGTTTCATTAGGATGAACTCTTCTTCTCCCAAATCTTACATATGTACATACTTCTTAACCTGCAGACATTGAAAATAGGAACAAAGGCCTACAAAACAAGGAACATTCAGCCAAAGATCTGGACATCTAATTAGCATAAAATCTGAATGCCAAATAGTATATAACTCTTCGACTTCTGGTAGGAATGAGGGATACTACTCAGAAACATGTTTAAAAAAACAGAAAATGACAAAAATGATAGAAACATATAAGTACGTTATCAAAGAGACAGTGTAAAATCCCTAGACTTTTATTAACTGCATTACAAAATTCCACCACAGAAGGTAATTTATTTTTGCTTAAGAAAACGGTAAATGTCACATATGTGTCCTCTTACTTTAAATTACTGTTGCTCCTAGTATGTTGGTCATATTGTGGTTTTCTGTGTACTAAACTGGTTAAAAAATCACGTGATGAGTGGGATTCAGAAAATTAAATGAAAGGATAAATCAAGCGTGAAATATCTCCAGAAATATGGACATCCTGTGCAGGTGTAATCCAGGCCTGAAAACAGGAGAGTTCATCCAAAATAAGGACAGCTGAGAAGCCTGCATATGCAGGTTACGTCCCAGCTAGACAGTACCCTTCTGGGATTTCCTCTGCTGAGCAGAACTAGAACACAACACTCATTAGTGCCTTTCCATTAAGTCCTTCACTAGCTAGAATGAGACTTACCTAAATAGCCTCCCCTATCTTATTCCTTTTCTAACTGCTATAATTCCTTTCTACTCTAGGTGGCGGTACTCATTCTTCCTATAGCCTGTATTATTTTCTTAAAACCCCTATGTCCAACATTACCTCTATCTGCCTGTAACTACACAATAGCCTCCTAATCTCATTCAACACTCTCTAAACCCTGATCTAACCCTCCTCCCTAACCTTAAACTAGCTAAGGGACAAAGCTCCCCTATATTTGTTTTTTACCTTATTCTTATAAAAAGTAATATTTTATACAGTTTTTCTACCCATTAACCTACTTACCTTCCTGTGAACAGCAGTGGCTGATATTTTTCCAGCTGGTCTCTCTCACTCTGCTGCTCAATCCCGCTCTGTTCGCCCTTCGGACTCACTCCGCTCCCCTACCCTGCCCCCAATTCTCACCTGCCCCCACTACTCCTACAGTTATACCACTACTTAGCACACCCCCATCCTATCCACTCCAATCAGACAAATCTTATCATAAACTTACCCAACCCCTTTTTACTTTACATCACACCCTCTAATTAACTAACCTACTTCCTCCTCTATTACTTAAAGTCATACTACTACTCCTCACCTGCACCTACAATCTACCACTTATCTTCTCACTCACCTCCCCAATCATTAAAATGGGGAAAACATTCATCCCTTCACAACTTAAACTACTTATCTGCTTATCACTTTTACCTCCTCTTGTAACTACTTACCTCTTAACCTCCTATGAATACCCACTTTACTCTACTCTTCCTTTTCCCTCTAAGCACACCTCTACACCTATAACACCTTTCTTTCCTACCTTCTTAAATTCCACTACTCAACCCAACTACCTACTACCCAAATACCACAGACTAGCACACTTTAAGACAAGCAAACAAAAATCTAGGAAACTAATCAACTGCTTTTACAAACTTCTCCAGCCTAACAGTTTTAAACTCCTCCACTCACTGATGGATGGAAATGTTCATCCTAACCCTGGCCCACACCATACCAATATCAATGGCCACAAAAAACAAGATAAAGCTACTTCTCTATCATCTACCATACCTGCCAACTCTCTCTCTATTGCTCATCTCAATATACAAAGTATTTGTAATAAAATTACTCAAGTCCATTCCCTTCTAGAAGTCCACCAATTTGATATCTTATGTTTAACTGAAACATGGCTAAGACCTACCATTAAAGACAATGAAATCACCCCACCTGGGTATAATATCATTAGACTTGACCGCACAGCCAAAAAGGGAGGAGGGGTAGCAATTCTTTACAAAGCACAATTACAAATTAGTACTATAAATCTGAATTTTCGCCTAGATAAAAATGCAGAAGAATCAGCTCCAAACTTCAAGTCAACACTAGTAAAGCCATAAATATCATTTGTGTATATCTTCCTCCAGGAAATAACATTAATACTCTAGAATGTATCCTCAGTTCATTCTCCACCAACCTCCCTCAAGAAACATTAGCCTTAGGCGACTTCAACATTGATTGGAATTCCTGTAATAGTACAAACCCCACCTCCCATATAAACCTATATGGCTTTATACAACTCATTAATAGTCCTACCATAACTAATAAAACCAACAACAAAGAAACCACCTTAGACTGGATTCTTACTAATACTCCCCAACAAACCTGCCAATCAGGTACCCTTCCAGATGATCTAAGCGACCACTCACTAACTTATGTCATTAGACGTAAAACCAACCTAAATTTACCTACCACCTACAGAACACTATGTTCAAAAAAGGAATTTAACTCTGAGCATTTTCAGCTGAATTAATACAATGTAATTGGTCCTCACTAAAATATCTCCCACTTAATGAAGCAGTAGAATACATCAATTCCACATTCTTATCTATCCTGGATCGCCATGCCCCAAGTCGTACTATTAGAACCAAAGCTAAAGCAGCACCCTGGCTGACCAACAATACTAGGCAAAAAATCATTCTCAGAAACAAATCCTGGACTAAATGACATACCACTAAGAATCTAACTGACCACCAAAACTTCAGAGAGCTTAGAAACACTACAAAAAATCCATCCTGACAGACAAAAAGAACTATTACCTCCAATTACAACAAACCTCCAAAAAGGAACCTAAAAAATTCTGGGCCAGTATTAATAATCATTTATCCCCAGGCCAGTCTATCACACCAAACCCTCAGGACTCTAACCCAGAGGATCCCACACAAATAGCCAACGACTTTAATTCTTTCTTCACTAATACTATCCAAACTCTTGCTAGTCACCTATCTCCCAACAACTCTAAGCTACTCTTACCTACTTTAAATCCACCTCCCTCCCTTCACTTACAACCTGTTTCTACCCTCTTTATCTCATCACTGCTCCAAAACTAAAACCTACCACCCCCTCTGCAGACAAACTTCCTGCAGAATTCCTGCAAATAAGAGCCAAAGCCATTGCTTGCCTATCCCGTTTCTATTCTGATAAATAGATCTATAAACAAATGAATTTTCCCTTCTATCTGGAAGATATCTCACATCATCCCATTACACAAAGGGGGGAACTCTAAGGACTTCTCAAACTATCGCCCCATAGCACTTCTATCACCTATAGCTAAAATCATGGAAAAATGTATCCACAAACAACTACTTAACCACCTTCTCCATAACAACCTACTTGCCAACTGTCAGCATGGATTCAGACCTTCCCACAGTACCACCACTGCTTTACTCTCCTTTACTAACTCCATCAACTATAACCACAACAATAATAATCTATCATCTTCAGTCTTCATTGACTTATCTAAAGCTTTCAACATGGTTAATCATAAACTTCTTCTGCACTTACTAAAATCTCTCTCACTTGATCCTCCTTTCTTAACTTGGTTTACATCTTGCCTAGAAGACCATCAGCAGGCAGTACTCTGGAAAAATTCACTATCTAATCTCCTTCCTATCTCTTTAGGTGTACCTCAAGGCTCTATCCTAGGCCCCCTTCTATTTTCTATCTTTATTAATGACCTACAATCAGCTATCCAAAACACTATCTGCATACAATATGCAGATAATTCTACCATAATCTGCACTGCTACCTCTCAAACTGAACTCCAGTCTCTTACCCAAAAAGCTTTTACCACTGTTGAACAATGGTTCTCAGACCATTGCCTACTCCTCAACCCAAAGAAAACCAAACTGTTACTGTTCTCACCTACCCGCAAATCTACCCCACTAAACTTCACTCTCACTTCCACTGACGGTACTCTCATTTCTCCGGATTCAACTACAAAATTATTAGGAATAACTATTGACAATAATCTCAGCTTTGACTCTCACATCAACAACACAATAAAATTAGTTAATAAAAAAATCGGATCCCTTTACAGAATCAAACCCTTCCTTACAACTGTAGCTAGGACCACCTTAGCCAGATATCACCTAATCTCTACTCTTCTCTATGCTTCCCCCATATACACCAATCTCTCCAAAAACAACCTCAAGAAACTAGCAACATCTTACTATAATATTGCTCGATTTGCTACAGGATCCCCTTTTAGAACTCATCACTGCCTGAACCTAAGACAACTAGGTTGGTTTGAACTTCCTAACCAGCTCATACTTCAACAGCTCTTAATAACTCACAAGATCCTAGACCAACCAAATAATATACCAATACTCTCTAACCTCAGTTCACCATACAATAACCTGAAACATCTACGTTCATCAAACAAACTACTGATTAATATTACCAAACCCAATAACTTTGCAGGCGACTGCCTCTTTTCCAACTCTGTTGGAAAAATGTGTAACAAACTTCCCCCTGATATCTCATCTTTGTCCTCTCTCCCACTTTTTAAAAGACAACTAAAAATGCATCTCAATAAACACTGGCTTTGCTCCTGCACCAACTCAGTTTAACTTTCCTTCTTCCTCTCTCTCTTGTCTTCTTCCGTAATTCTTTCGTTCTCTTCTCCCTGCACCCTTAATAGCTCTCCCTTTAGATAACATCTATGTAGATATGTGCTTACACATATATACTGTATGACTATTGTAATCCACAAAAAAAAAAGAAAAAAAAAAACTTTTTTATTACATTTTTTTAAGACATTTTATTACTCCACTTTTTGTTTTTGCTCCTTTCATATTTGTGTAATGTGTGTATTACCTACCTCTGTTTATAAATTTTAATCTTGTATTGCTGATCTCTGTCTAAACTTGTACTAACCATTGGAGCTTTTCTCCCCGGGTCTCTACTGAAAATGGACATATATCCAGCTAGACTAGCCCGGTCCACAAATGTAAAATAAATAAAATAAATAGAATTCGTCAGTACCAAATCATGCTAAATTCTTTCTGTCAGTACCACAACATGTTAGCCTACTCTGCCTTCTCAAATGACCATAGCAAATGCTCTCCATCTGATTCCACAACTAAGTGACATACACCCAGTTATTATCTAGAATTTGCAAATGTATCACTTGCAGAAATTTCTTCTACAAGAAATAATCAGTTTGGTGATTTTTCTACTTAATTTTATTTCCTAAACTGTGAATAGTCTTCCAAGTATTATGTAACATATTCCATTCAAAACTCCTCTAACAAAAGCCATTTTGTCTCATCTCATCTCAAACTGATCCTGTGGATGCACCCCAAAATGAGTGCTATCTGATGTGGGTGAATCATTCCACATGACTATATGTGTCATTTTCCTGTTTCTTTTCTTTTAACTACCTTCTTTCCCATGCCTTAAGTTATTACTTTTCTTCTTCTTTGTATATGTTTTCAGTAATATGTTAAATCTCATGCAAAATTTTTGACTGTACTGTTTTTAAAATGATCACTCATGTTTAGCACCATTGCTATTTATATACTGTTTGCATGTATACATTTGCGTTTTGAATTATTCTCAAAAGGTGGCATATTGTACTACTAGATGTATTGCTCAACTGCTACATCGTATTTCCTTCTTTTTTATCTTCCTTTTATCTACATTTATACTCTACTTTTTAGTTATTAATCTTTCTGAACATTTAATTGTAACTTCATTAGTAATTCTACTAAGCCTAGTTAGATATTTTAATTTTTTTAGCTATATTTTATAAATGTGTGACCAAAAAAAAAATTATTTTTTTGCAATTTAAATATGTACTGCTGTATATGTGAACTTCATTTGAACTGATTAGAGCTTATCTCCCTGGGTTTCTACTGAAAATGGACATATATCCAGCTAGACTAGCCCGGTCAACAAATGTAAAATAAAATAATAAATAAAAAATAAAATAAAATAAATTATTTTCTATTTTTGTACAGCTTTTCTTCCCAACCTCCACTGACAATGCCTTACTCCCATCTGGTATGTCATGCCAGGTTTTTTGTGATATAAAAAAATGAGACCACACTAAATCATTTCAAAACTTTTCCCACCTTTAATGTGACCTATAACCTGTGCAATTTAATTGAAAAACAAACAAATCTGTTGGGGGAAAAATATAAAAAATAAAAAATGTACAATTAGCTGGTTGCATAAGTGTGCACATCCTTAAACTAATACTTTCTTGAAGCACCATTTGATTTAATTACAGCATTCAGTCTTCCTGGGTACACATTTGCCATCGATTAAAGAGATTCTGATTAATCCCAAATGAAGTTCGGCTGTCCCAGTAGGATTTTCCTGATAGTTACTCAGTTGCCTGCTGCAGCAAAAGCCATGGTTTGCAGAGAGCTTGCAAAGCATCAAAGGGATCTCATTGTTGAAAGGTACCAGTCAAGAGAAGGGTACCAAAAAATTTCCACAGCATTGGATATCTCATGGAACACAGTGAAGACAGTCATCAAAAAGTGGAGAAAATATAGGACAACAGTGATGTTGCAAAGAATTGGATGTCCCTCTAAAATTGATGAAAAGACAAGATGAAAACTGGACAGGAAGGCTCCCAAGAGACCTACAGCAACACTGGAGCTGCAGGAATTTCTGGCAAGTACTGGTTGTGTACTACATGTGACAATAATCTCCCGTATTCTACATATGTCTGGACTATGGGGTAGGGTTGCAAGACGGAAGCCTTTTCTTACACAGAAAACCATCCAGGCCCAGCTAAAATTTGCAAAACAATACAGCAAGTGTCCCATACGCATGTGGGAAAATGTGGTATGGTCTGATGACACCAAGGTTGAACTTTTTGGCCACAATTCCAAAAGGTACGTTTGGTGCACAAGCAACACTTTGCATCACCAAAAGAACATCATCCCCATGGTGAAGCATGGTGGTGGCAATAAAATGGTTTGGGGTTGCTTTTCTTCAGCTGGAACTGGGGCTTTAGGAAAGGTGGAGGGAATTACGAACAGTTCCAAATATCAGTCACTTTTGGCCCAAAACCTTCAGGCGTCTGCTAGAAAGCTGAAGATGAAGAGGAATGTTACCTTTCATCATGACAGAGACCCCAAGCATACATCCAGATCCACAAAAGAATAGCTTCATCAGAAGAAAATTAAAGTTTTGGAATGGCCCAGCCAGTGCCCAGACCTAAATCCAATAGAAAATCTGTGGGGTGACCTGAAGAGGGCTGTGCACAAGAGATGCCCTTGCAATCTGACAGATTTGGAGCACTTTTGCAAAGAAGAGTGGGCAAATATTGCCAAGTCAAGATGTGCCATACTGATAGACTCCTACCCAAGAAGACTGAATACTGTATTAGTTTAAGGGTGTGCACACTTATGTAACCAACGTATTGTACATTTTTTTATTTTTTATATTTTCCCCCTAACAGATTTGTTTGTTTTTTAATTGAATTGCACAGGTTATAGGTCACATTAAAGGTGGGAAAAGTTTTGAAATGATTTATTTTGGTCTCATTTTTTATATCACAAAAACCTGGCATTTTAACAGGGGTGTGCACACTTTTTATATCCACTGTATATATACATATTTTTTGTGTGTGTACAATGTGTAAACACCCTCTTTATTACTTACATGGTGCTATATGTTTATTTAGTTATTTAACATTTGTTTACTGGGAAAGAGCCCATTTTCAGCAGAGGCCCAGGAAGAAATGCTCCAGATGTATGTCTTTGGAATGTGGGAGGAAACTGGAGCACCCAGAGGAAACCCACACAAGCACAAACTGGGACAGAGCCCATTTTCAGCAGAGGTTCAGGAAGAAACACTTCAGATGCATGTCTTTGGAATATGGGAAGAAACCGGAGCACCCAAAGGTAACCCACACAAACACAGGGAGTACATGCATACTCCACACATAAGGAACCCCAGCTGAGAACTGAACAGAGAACCTCTTGCTGTGAGGCAACAATGCTAACCGCCGCACCACTGCACCACCCAAGTATGTTACAAGTATATTACGCTAGGGCAAAGGTAGACAAAAGTATAAGAAAAAAAATCAAAAGAAAACTTCAAAGATAAGTAGCTTTTTTACAAAGCTTCATAAAACAGTGGTCAGTAAGAGGTGGTACATAAGAATAAATGTACATACCACAGTAATAGTACAAAGAAACAGGCATCTAAAGTTTTAGCATACAAAATAAGAAAGGCACCTATGGTGATTCCTAGCCTGCCAATATCTGAAACAGACTGGGAGTAATGTTCTATGTAAAGTAATTGGCAGGCAGTTGGAGGAGTACCAGTTCTTCAAGAACCAGCCAGGAAAAGGCTACGTACATTGAACATGTCCCTTATAGTTTAACAAAATGAGTTGCATCTCAAAGACAAAGCAAAAGCACTTTAACATGAAAATATATATATTACAAAATATTTTTGGGGGGTGTGGGACAAGCTCCACTACAACCATCAATACACTCATCAATGCAGTGGCAGTACCCCTCCACATTTACTATATACTAAGTTCAGCACCATACAGTCATGGGAAAGGCAAGCAGTCTACATTCTGTGCATTCGATTATATTCCATTCACAAGACTGTTTTCCCTATTCTTTGACTTTGTAATCACAATGAAGAGTTTTTTTGTTTTATTGGCTTTTTTTAGAGCAGTTCCTTGATAAAATTTCCTGTTCATTAAACAAAATATATCCTTACACTGCAAGCATGAAAAAACTACCAAAAGGCATTAAGAAGAAAATATATAAAGTTGCCTATCTGCAAGAAAAGAAAGTGTTTTTGTAATTTTTAGGTTTTCAATATAAACAGTTTCAACATTTGTTAGATCGATCATTTGAGGTTCAGTCTTTAGGTTCATGAATGCTTAAGTCATCTGAGACAAAAAAAAATGAGTACATACACATATCACTTAGCTAATAACTTTGAGCTTGCTGATACTGACAGAGAAATAAAGTTATGGATAATGCAGAAGTAGCTGCCTATGGGGATAAAGCACATGCTGAACCAGAAGTGACCACTCACAAGCTGCAATTTTTTTTACTAGATACCCTTATATATCAAAAACAGAAGTAAAGACACCTAAGAGGTATAAATAAACAGGTGCAAAGATATGACAGAGTTAGTGAAGAAATTAAACTGAATTAAGAGAGTGAGACAGAAAGCAAGGTAGTACAGATGCCACGAGAGACAGAATTGCAGAAGACAGTGAAAATACTGTGGTGGATAATATTCTTCTAAGGAAAAGTGTCTAAATATGGAAAAAGTGCATGCCAAACACAAGGACAATAATCTGGTAGAGTATGCAGAAACATAAGTACTGGAAATGAGAACCAAACAGATTTCAGAGACAGAAAGAACCAGTGAGATACAGGTGAAGAATAAGCTGTCTGAGGAGATGAAATATAGCACAAAACAATAATGTAACAGTGGAAAGTAAAGATGGCAGAAAAGGTATAAGGAGAAACTTTGAGAAAGAAAAGTTCAGCTTGATGTAATATATTGATGCCATCAGACACACCAAGCAGCATTGCTTTTTGTAAAATGCACAATGAGTTAGTGAGAAAAGAAAACAATGCCTGTATGTTAATAATGTTTACTTTTATCTTTATTCAAAGTCATTCCCATTTCCTTAAACATCCATTCAGACAAACCAACATTTCCCTCATCCATATTTTGTTCTTAGCATCTACAACTATATCATCTGCTTATTGTCAAAACTACTGGAGTCACCACATCCATTTGCATTACATATCTAGCATCTTTTGTTTTATAATCTACTTCACTCACCATTGCATTCATTACCAGTGCAAACAACATTTCACTCATGGAAAATCTTTGTCTTACACCACACAATGTACATTTCTTTACTCAGCCACCCATTCACTAACACTATCATGCAATTCTTTTGATATGCTGACATCACAATTTCCTAATTCTGTGACATATTACCTATTCCATACTTCTCCATAACATCACACAAAGCATCGTGTTCTATTGTAACAAATGTATTGCAAATATCACCTACCATAAGTTTTACATCCTCTCTTTTAGCTATATCATCCACAATTTCTCTCCTACCCAATAACAATACTTAACTTCCCTTCCCTTCTGTACCATTTATGCTTTCTTCCATAATATCCCTCATCCTTCCTTCCATTATCCTCTGTATTATTCTCATAAAAATTGTAATCTGTATTATTTAGTGTGATGGGTATCTGACATTTTATTTAATTCTTCTCATCTTTCTTCCACATACATTTTAATATCCCATTACATAACTCTTCTTAGACAAACCCTTCTTTTCAAATTCAGATTATCATTCAGACCAGTTTTTATGGGCCTTCATGGTTATATGATCCTTCCATAACTCCAATACTTCCCACTCCCCACTTTCATCCCATAATTTCTCATTTATTCTTTTTATTCCCTCCCCTATTGCAATATACTCCCTTTCTTCCATCACCTCTATCCGTATTGCTAACTAGTCTGAAAAACATATCACAGTTGTATCACTAGCTGCTACCCCCCAGCCTTCTGATAATACAACATAATCAATTTCAGATCCAAGTACATTCTCTTTTGTTTAACATATAATTTATCACATTTTATCACTTCCTGTATTTTTACATATTTTCCTTCCTTTTTACATCTTCACCTTAAATCACAATTAAAGTCCCTGCAATTATAATTTTCATGTTAAACACTACATAGTCTAATATTTGATGAAACAGATTCTCTGTTTTCTTGCTAGTTACATATGCATATAATGCTATAATTTTATAAACAAGTTCCCTTCACTTCTTCAAGTTCTTCTTAAATTCAGTCCTTTCCATAGTTGCACACTTTTTCTTTCTTTCACTTTTTTAATGAACAACCTGCACAAAGGTGTGTTTTGTATTAGCTGATATACTTAGGAATGACAGATCACAAAATAAACTAGTTTGCATGAACAACCATGCAAGGTTTTTAAGCATCTTCACTAGCTACCTCTGTTGTGATGTGTAGGAAATACATAAACCATAAATGACACAGGGCACTCCAGTACAGTATCATTAAAAGTCTCTGTCGCACAATGACACACCACAGAGCTAGAGGGTGATATCACTAAACCAGTTATAATCAATAAACTGCCTCTACTACCAGAGCTATCTCTTTTACTGACAAGGGGTTCTCTGGGAAAATGTTTTAAAAAAACACTGTTTATCTTCCATATACTGGGGATAAGTATTACACATTTTTTGCATATTCTTTGCAGAAAGAGGGAGAGATTCAAATAAATCTCTTACCATTTTTTATGTGCAGAGGCCCCCATACCTCCTGCTACTTAGATTTTTCAACTCCAGGACAGCACAATTTTGAAAAAAAGGTATATTTCCCATCCCCAGTATTATAGCGATCTCACACCACCAATGTCAAATATCTGTTCTGTCAATGAAATAGTGTCCACAAAGCAAGTGTTGATGAAAAGTTTCTGAAAACTTGATCATCTGACATAGATCCATATGCACATATATGTGCGAGTATGTTTGTGTATGTGTGCAATTACCAGAAGCCAATGTTGGCATGTAGACAGACGCAGAAATGCAGACAATGCCTTATATGGATGTCTTATTAAATGCCAGGACAAAAGGCTTGAAATCTACTCTTTTGCTTTGCTGAAACAAATCTTTAACAAGTCAACCATATGCCTGGGTTTTCCTTCCATTATAGCTCATTCTTTGGATTCATTTCTCTTACTTTCAATTCTATGTGTTTTATCTTTTTGATTACTTTTAATTTCTGGTATATATATATTTTTAGTCTGTTTTTTCTTATTTTCTTTTATTTATCATTGGTAAACTCTGGATATTGCATATGCATGATTACAGCAAAGCAATTCATCACTGCTGAGGTTATTGCATTATGGACACCTGTCACAGTTGTATGAATAGATTCACCATATGGTAATACAATTCTAAGTAAGCCATATGTTTACAAATACTGTACCCTTTCCTGTTTCAACTGCAAAAGACGTTTTGAGAAAAAGTATGATAGACTCCTGCTTAATATAACTATTTCAGTTTTATTTCAAGTGTTTTTTCACTGATGTAACAGCCTACAAAAAAGTCTAAGCCTCTTAGTCATATCCGAAGTGTGAATGTATAAATACCTTCTGAAACTTGAGACCAAGAAAAACTGCTACCCTAACAGCATTTCAAAATAGATTTTTCATATATAAACCTATCATTCCTAGCACTTTGTTAGATTTTGAGTCTGTTCTTACTGTTGGTAAATTCCAGATATATTGCTATGAGCCCCTTGTAACCAGTAAGCATTTAACCAGACTTTCTAAATGTGTTATGAATAGAATCATTTGCTTGGTACAAGCACACTGCGGCATGTTGTTGCCATAGCAACAAGTTGAAGTGAGGTAATGGTATAATACTCTGGGTAAATGGATGCGAAGGCTGCTGGCTGAAATGCAATATATTTCTCCTTGCAATTATAATAATTCATTCTGATGACAAAAATTGTCTGAAACTGCTGATCTTTACTAGAGACTGTATTGACAATGAAATTTACTTGTAAAAATTTTCATGTTCCTGTACCACTTTAAAACCTAGTAATTCAGTTCTCATCAGTTATACTATTTAATTAGGTTACTTGTAGAATGCAACCTAAATAAAATTAAGAATTTGATTGAATCTCTGTACATGCAAAGATGATGTGAAATAATTTCTTGCTTCAATATGACTGATATATGAGGCATTGTCAGGGCAATACTATCATAAAGCTTCAGTACTGATAGTCAGTGTTTTAGTAAAGATGGCAACATCAGTACAAACAGATTGATATATATGCAGCACATATTTTGTTGTTATTTATTGCTACTTCATTTAGTAATAGCTATAATTCCCAAAATCAAATTAAATAGGTTTGTGAAAGTGCATATTTTTAGGAATATAAAAAAATCTTCATGAAAGCGTTACTGTATATAACAGCTGATCTGCTGATTGAATGAAATAAAAAAATCCAAAATATATTTTTGGGAGGAAATGTTTACATTCATCATTGCTGAATTTATAGAACAGAATAGACAGGAGATTCCATGTCTGTGAAACAAAAGAGTAGAATTGTATGGGTAGTTAGTTATTATTTACTACACAGGATCAGTTATTATGTATGCAAGTTTTGAATTTGTTTCATTCTAGACAGGATCACAGCTTTGAAGTTGCATTTGTGTATGTTGTCGTATTAATAAACAATGAGGCTTGCTTACAGACTGCCTGTAGAAGCTGTTTTGGAATTATGGCTAAACTGAGATTGCATCAAGAGAGAATTATGCAGGTCATCAAGGTAGGGTACTGTAGGTGGATTGGATACTCTAAATTGGCCCTAGGCATAAGTGTGTGCGTGTGTGTGCCTTCCGTGGAAGGTTGGATGCCAGGCTGGCAACTCAACACCATAAAACTTCACTGCCAATCATGAGCGGATAGGTGATCTGCTGTGGCGACCCCTAACCGGGAAAAGCCGAAAGAAGAAGAAGAAGATCAAGGTAGGGTGAAGTCTTCAAATAAGAGATTTTCTGAGGGCAGAATTTTTAAGAAATTTTAATTCTATGTAAGCTGCTGTAAAAATGCAGATTATTATTAAATTGATTTAGTTTACTTAATTAAGCATTCCTTTGTCATTTAAAGAGTATGGCTATATTAAAATCAGTACTCTGTCCTTTCTTAATTTAACAACAAAGCATGCTTGAATATCTGAAAATGGAAGCTCAAAAGTACACTGTTCAACATTAATCTAAAGAAAAGCAATTAATTCAAATGGGGACATTGCTTTAACGAACAATAAATTGAAATATCAGGCCAACATTGGAAAAGTACCTTCTTTTCTAAAAGGTATTTAGTACATAATGAAATCATTTCTTATATGCTTACTGTAATGAAATATATTCTGTCACAGCAGCGAAATAGCAGCCTAAAGCAAACCAGTCAGCATCCCTGTGAAGAGCCTTTGTGTATGTCACTTTGAAAGACATACAATTACACCACTGAAATGGGATGGCGGTTAAAAGAGAAAAGAGCGGAGTGCATTTCACACACTGTTTTGGAGCTGCAAACAGTAGCTTTAAAAGCCTCCATACTCAGATTGGTGTTGGTAAATGCTGGCAAAGCAAGATAGCCTTGATAACAAAGTTTTGACAGTACATTTTTTCAACTTTGAGGTGAACTAATGGCAACGACTGAATGGCTGCACCTCATGATAACGGCTGTGTGGGACGAAGCCAAGATGTCTTGGGTACTTGCTCTGCATGTAGTGGACAAACCACTATTCAGGTTTTGAAAAAAAAATGGGCTGTTCCTAAAGGAAGTGTTTGAGCTGTAACCGATGAACAATGGAACTACAAAATTAAAAGAAGGATGATGCTAACTATGGATTAGTGAAGTCTGACAAGGTTTTACTCTGGGAAACAGCGTCACCAGCATATAACTGGAATATGTTTACTCTATATAGTCAGCAGTGCAAGAGGTGATGTCATGTCTTTTGCATAGTTTTCTGTTATGGAAAAATGTAATAATTATCTGTAATTATAAAGTAAGTGTGTCTGTGGCCCACTTCAGCAGCAGCATGCATGAGATCAGTGCGAGCTCCTGCTAAGATTGCAAGCGCTCATTTTGAAGTGTTGCCTCAATAATGGAAAAGTACCAACAAATCTTAATGACTAGGATAATTTTCTGTCCTTCTCAGTGCTGATACTGCTGTTATAGGCACATAAGAAAAGAAAAGACAAAACATTGGAGTTTACTGCTTGACTAAAGACTGAAGGTGATATAAATACTAAGAAAATCTGCAAATCATGTCACTACATCTATATTTAAATGAGCAAAATGAAAAAAAGCTGCACTGGCTTTTGAACGTCTCTGCCTTGCGACAGATCACCCAGTATACCTTTTCATGTCTTGACTGGTATAAACTGATACGAAATGAGAGTAGTTATATGCAGAAAAATCCATATGTACATGACATCTTGAATACCATCATATATTTTCATCAGGAAGCAGTCAACAAATACAAACTGCATGGATCTCTCAGCATTTCCTATTAGAATGTGCACTGGGCTGAGCCGAGTGCCACTGTCCCACAGCTTACCCAAACTGTTTTTAAGTTTCTTTATTTTTATTCAGTCTGAGGGTGTTTTTATATGGACACCCCCCTGTTTTGGGATTTATAAGGTTGAAAAGAGGGAAGAAAAGATAGTTGGAAATTAGGGACAGGGGAGACAAAAAACACAAAAGGAGTGCATTTAGAGGGTTGTGCAGAAGGAGGAGAGAAGGTGAGGAAAGCCGACATGCTTCTACAAGGTAGAAAGGATCTCAAGTATCCCCCACCCTGGTGGACCAAGTGAACTCTATGGTGTGGGGTGAAGGCTTCCAATGGCTTGGTTAATTGAGCCCATTGAGTCAGCAAGTTTTGTACTGCTGGAGGAGAGATGTATGTGCTACCACCTCTCCATAGCCCTCTCAACCACAGCCTCTACCAGGTCCTACAGCCCACTGTCCTGGCTTGCAAGGCTGACACAAGCCGATGTGTCCACAGGGGTGGAGCCACCACTTCTACCCTATGAAGTGGTCTCCTGGCAAGCAGTGGGAAGTGGTGAGTCTCCCCTCATCTAAGATGCATGCAGATGAGCTGCCCCAGTCACTCTTGGACCTGCAGAAAATAGAACATACATGGGAAAGAAAGAAAGAAAGAAAACAAATGGAAAAAAGAGATAGGGACACTGAAAGAGCGAGAGAAAGATGGAAAGAGCAAAACACTCACAAGTGCTAAGTACCAAATGGCACAGACTGATATAAGTAATATTTTTTTTTTTTAAATAGCCTTATTAATTTATCACTTAAGACATAGGTAAACATACATTAACAGAAAAGAGTCCATATTAACATTTTTTTCCATTTCCATACATTATACATCGCATATTTTTCTACCCTTGTAACTATCATATGTCCAGTATTACATAAACTGCCTTCCTTTAAACCTCACTTCTCTTCCTGAACCTTATTCTGCATGTATTGTTCCCACTATTTCCACTTATTTCTATGTAATTTCCTTCTTGTCTTTTATAAAGTACCCACTTCCAGTTCTTTTATCTTTTTTATAATATTCAATGATTCAAATACAGTCGGTTTAAACTTTGATTTCCATTTTCATCTCATTGTGAATTAGATACCACCTCTTCACCGCACCATGCACAAGTCTGTTAGAGGGGTTGCCATGCTACATCCATCATCTAGTTGCCAGCAGAATTAAACTTTATAAGGCCTTGCTTTGTCTAGATAATTCAGATCCTGTGTCCCAGCTGGAAAGAATAATTTCCTTAGTTATAGCCATTTGCTCACCAAATGTTTCTGGAAGAGTACTTTGTAGGAATTTTTAAAATCTGTTAACTTATTGCACTCCCAGAACAGATGTTCCTAGTTGCCTCTTTCTTCCCAATCACACCTCCAACATTTGCTAAAAACCTGAGGAAAAATTATTTGAAATCTGCTTATGGCATAAAAATACATGTGCCTGCACTTCTAAGCAAGGATCCTAAACCTTCTAGATTTTGTTCTATATTTGGGAGCCATACATATAACCCCCCTCTCCCATTGTTCTCTTGTAGATTGTTTCTAACCTCTTCTGATTGACTGTTATAGTTTTCATGCAATATTTTACTTGCCATACTAATTATCACTTTTTTAACAGCAGCTTCTGTTTTCGATTCAATTAAAACTCTCCCATTGCAGGTCATTCACATAAGATTCCCCTACCCCTTTCTCTTTCCTATACGCTGATATCAATCCTTGGTAGAAAAGGCAGTCTGTGGCATGCAGTCCACGTGCCTTCTTGGCCTCACCCGACTCTTTTAGCTTTCCCTCTCTAGTTACTTGCTCCCAATATCTTCATTCTTTTGTCAGTTTTCTGCTGTAAATTCCAGATCCCTCTTGCTTAATTTCTGTCCCCATACATGCAGTCATCCCTAGTGGCAAAATATATTTTCTTCATTAGCATATTGGCTGAGTTCTTAGAATATTTTCTGCTACTTTACGAATATAATATTGTGTATGGTTATTATTCTCCTTAAGGATCAACATTAAAAATTACTCTCTCTCTCTTTATTTCGTGAACTACCCCCCCCCCCCCCCACTGCATCATTATCCAATTCCATTTTAAATTATAACCTTCTGCTTTTGTTATGTATATAAGCTTTAATTGTGTAGCTCCAAAATACCCATTCAGGTCAGGTAATCCTAAACCACATTGTTCTAGAAGTAACATTTTATTCTTGAACCATTAACCAGTTATACATATTCTGCAACTGGTGATGAAGTGAGTAAATACTGATAAGTAGTGCTTGAGGTTCAAGTGGTTTTCACTGGTATTACCACATTTACTGTAATATGCAGTAGCTGAACAATTGCATTCATTTATGCAATGAAATGTAATAAACAATTTGTAATGAAGCTGTGTACCAATAAATACTAAAAAGTGCTGTTTTAGAAAGGTTGTATATTTTCCCTTTCAAGCTAATCATTACTGACACACACCATTTCCTTCCACTGAACCGATCCACTATAATAACGTTGCATAATTCTTAATGAATACATGTACTGACTATTTAGTGATGCTGCATTTATGGCAGCCTGACAAGTTGAAATATGTTTTATTTTTATATTATATACGTATATATTATCGCTATTTATTGAGTATTTGTCATGACACCCGCCAGGCAACTCTCCTCTGAAGTTGTTTTGCTTTGCATACAGCTTAACTGCGGAGATATGAGAAAAATTGGGAAAAAATACATTCATCATGATTACATATAATTGTAGCTGAAAATATTGCAACAGTTCATATTTCTGTTGTGTTTGTAAATGTAGCTTAAAGTATGCCAACATCTTAACCCCACAACCTTCATCTTCTCCTCTCTTTATTTGTCTGGAAATATTGTATATTACTCAGTATGTGGAGTGTGCCATAAGGAAGCAATTATTTTAAAATTATGGCAAAAAAGTTGAGAAGATATCCATCCTGCAGAAAGGCAATATTCTGTATGTCTTTGCTGCAATGATGGAATGCTGTGCAAGTTAAAATAAATTGTTACAGGTAGTACCAAACATTCCTGAGTTAATACCTTTACATGCACCATAACTTTGCTGGGAGTATGGAGACTGATATATAAGTCTGTTTGTTGTTGAAATGTTTGCTGACATGTCAACCTCAGCAGACAAGTCAATTTCAGGAAGACCATATTTTTTTCAGATATTGCTTTGGCCGCAAACAACATTCTAGTGGCCAGTCGATGCTGCAAGGAATTATGGCGTAGCCGCGGTAGTACAGTGGTAGCATTGTCACCTCACAGCAAGAGGTTCTCCCGTTCGATTCTTGGCTGGAGCGCCTTCTGTGTGGAGTCTGCATGTCCTCCCCACGGTTGAATGGTGTTCGAAAGACATGCGTGAATGGGCGTGCCTTTGTTGAAGGTTGGGCATCGGGCTGGCACCTCAGCACCGTAAAAATCAACTGCCAATCATTAGCAGACTGGAGTTCCGCTGTGGTGACCCCTAACCAGGAAAAGCCAAAAGAAAACAACAACAATGTTCGGATTTTAATACGTGACCTTAGCATTTCTAGTACATCTGATGAATTTGTAATGATGTCTTCATTATTATTAATTTGTGTCATTAATCAGGGCCTAAAGCAAACATACTTTGCATTATTAGAAATGTAATGAACATTATGCAATTGAAGAAATTTCTGCACCACTCCATCATGTGATGGGTGTGGTGCCTCCATATGCAGCATTTGTAGAACTTGAAGAAAGTTCTGGAAATGCCCAATACATTATCAATAGCAGTTCAGATGGTAGCGCAACATATAACTAATACAGGTTAACATGCATTTCTGACTAAAACTTCCACTGGGCAAACAATGGTAGCATCAACACTAAAATCACAATGATTGAACTCCAATGTATGACAAATACAGCAAGGGAAACTGCACTCAGCAAGTAATTCAAACATGAATGTGATATAGCAATGCTACCAAACTGTTAAAATACATATGACCATGAGTATGTCTCACTGACACAGTTATAAAAAGTTCTTACTTCCTAACCTATGAAAAAGTCCTAGTGCATGATATATACAACTACACAGATATATATAGACACACACATATATATATATATATATATATATATATATATATATATATATATATATATCAAAAATATACAAATATATCCATAAATATTAAACACATACACACACACACACACACACACACACACACACACATATGAGTGTACTATATTTAGTCAAACAAACACAATACTGAACCTATCCAAGAAAAACAGTCCAGGCGCCACAGGAAGATGGTAATAAAATGGTCTTTTTTAATCAAAATTCACCACAAGCGCTTTCACCCTGACTCAGATGCAGGGCTTTTTCAAGTACAAAGAAAACACAAAATACCCCTCCTATTTAACTTCCCCTAGATAAAAAAGTGCGCCAAAACATTTAAAGCTATATGTACTATCTACATTTGCACCATAAAATGTATTCTGTGAACCCTACCATCCATGCATCTGTTTGCTGAATGCTCTCATTTCCTCTTGCCATCTTCCTGTCTTTCCCAAATCTTCTTCGTCAGATTGCCTTCTGCTTTCTTGTACATGTGCCCAAACTATAGTAATCTGTTCTTTGACTTCTTCTGTAATTGCTGCTACTTTGGGTTCTGATGTGATATTCTTATTTCTTCTTCTTTTTGTTCAGAAATGTACATCCTATCGTCCATCTCAAGCACTCCACCTTTATCACCTCTAGCTTCCTCAGTTACACTGCCTTCACTGTACAGGTTTCTGTACCATACATTAGAACTGGTCACACCAATGTTTGTTTTGCACACCTTACTCTTCACCTTAGTTCACATTCTTCTGTCACACACAACCTTTGACACTCTTTGCCACTTGGCTGCAGCCCCCCTGATTTGATCTTTGAGCTTCTCATTCTTCTCCTCAACCACCATTCCAGAAACTTGAAGTTGATAACCAGTTCCACTATTTTCACTTCTAGCTCACTTCTTAGCTTCTTCTGATTTCTCCCATTTTTGCCATGGCAACTGTCTTGTTTGTATTCAGTTTCATCTCATGTGCTTTCAGTTTGCACTCCATTCCCCTAACATTTGCTGAAGTTCTTGTTCAATCTGCTTGTAATACCATTTAATTTGCATACAGCAGCAGTGTTGATCTATCTCCTCCAACCTGTTCGCTAATATAGTCCATCACCAGTATGAATAACAGTGGATTCAGAACTGGATTCTACTGCACACCCACTCCCACTGGGAACCCCTATGTGAGTCTGAACACTGTTCATACTTGTGTCATTAGATCCCTGTACATAGCTTGCACTAATTCTAAAAATTATTCTGGAACTTTGAGGCATCACAGGAATGCCCACATCAGTTTCCTCAGACCTCATATGCTTTTTGCAATCTAGGAAGGCCCATTTATACTCTATCCTCATTTCTATAGTCTTCTTAACTGTCTCACTGTAAACATTGTCAGTTGTACTGCATCCTGACCTGAATCCAAGCTGTTCATCTCCCATCTTTCTTCTGATCTGCAAATGTATTTATCAATCACCCTCTCCAGCAGTTTCATGCATTGTGACAGGAATTTGATACCTCTAAACTGCTACATTTGTTAATGTCCCCTTTGTTCTTCTACAGTTACACGAAAATGCTTGTTTTCCAGTTATCTGAGATATGCCTTTCTCTCCATACTGCTAAGAGTACCCGGAGGAGATATTTCTCCCCATCTCACCCAGCATTTTGATCATATGTGCTGTGATCTCATCTGAATCTGCTATATTCCCTGACTTCATTTTCCTTAATGCTGCTCTTACTTCTTCTAGGTTGGACTTTTCATCCTCTTTCATAGTTAGCCGCATCTGATGTAATACAGCTTATGTGGGATTTTCCTCATTTAGAAGCTGCTGAAAGTATTCCTTCCATCTGCCTTTGACACCCTGTGGATTGGTATGCAGGTTGTTGCTGGCATCCCTTATGAAGGGTGTCTAATGACTATTTTTTTATCTTTCTGTCTTTGCCTTGTAACCTGATAGAGTTTCTTTGTGCCATCTGTTCAGACACTTTCCAGAAGCTGGTAGAGTGCCTCTGTAGCCTCTTTGTCAGCCAGCCAGTATTTCTTCTTACTTAGCTAATCCATCTTTTCTTCTATCTTTATATCTATCTATCTATATATATGTATATATATATATATATATATATATATATATATATATATATATATATATAGACAGATACAGATATAGATGCACACACACACACACACACACACACACACACACACACACACACACACACACACACACACACACACACACACACACAACTATAAAGGTATATATGTACACAGATATCATTAAATACTAGCATAATATATAACACATAGATTACTTATTATAGAACTCTCCCCATCGGTGCTGTACCTTAGAAACCCTCTCAGCCAGCTGCTCCCTCCCCTGCCTCTGCAGGTCATCATACCTATGGCAGCACTGCTCACCTGAGCTCACCCATGGTGAGGTGATTCCCCCAGCTCCTGCCATACATCTGTCTTTTTCCTGGTGACAACTGCCATGGACTCATCTAATTTCCACATGTATGACTCTGCAGCAGGAAGAAGAGCATCTTATTCTCTTTAAGAGACTAGATTGGAGAACAACTCTGGGCTTTCATGGGTTGCTTTGCCAAAAGGTCCAAGTTCAGAATGAGATTCAGGGGCATGAAGCTGAGACTGCCAGGGTGTGAAACACACTCACTATGGTGTAACTTCACTCTGCTGAGCCTTTTATACCCTGTGCAGGCCTGGCTGGGTGCAGAAAGACACAGGAAAGTACAGGCATGTTGCAGTAATGCCAGTCCTGCACAATAGTTACTTACATGTATGAATAAGGTGCAGCTCATCCACAACATCACAAGGCCAGCTACACCAATAATAGCACTTAAACACATGCACTGCAATGCAATTCACAGAGTTAAGTTAGGCTTAGCTGAAACACATGCACTACAATGCAATTCATAGAGTTAAATTAGGTTGGCTGAAACACGTGCACTACAATGTAATTCACAGAGTTAAGTTAGGCTTAGCTGAAATATGCACTGCAATGCAATTCACAGAGTTAAGTTAGACTTAGCTGAAACACATACACTACAATGCAATTCACAGAGTTGAGTTAGGCTTAGCTGAAACACATGCACTGCAATGCAATTCACAGAGTTAGGTGAGGCTAAGCTGAAACACATGCACTGCAATGCAATTCACAGAGTTAGGTGAGGCTAAGCTGAAACACATGCACTGCAATGCAATTCACAGAGTTAGGTGAGGCTAAGCTGAAACACATGAGCTACAATGCAATTCATGGAGCTAAGTGAAGCTATCCATAATTTGTATAAGAACTTCTTAGCTCTGACTAAACTTACACCAATCTTTTATAGTCCACCATTTTAAATGCTGCCAGGCTCCACATTTATATGGAAGTCGACAGAGAATGAGAATTAGTTGAAAAGCTTTACTAATCAGAGGTGCAGCATTAAATTACTGAAAAAGGGAAGTTAGCATTGTGAAATTTTCAAGTGATCCCCTGATTTATTGGTTAGGCAGGAAATATGGATATGCTTGCCTGCTTCTGCCTGAAAAAAAATGTAATGTACAAGGTACCATTTGCATTTTGGCTTACTGAAGACACTGGTCTCTGGCAATGGAAAATAATCAAGACCACACTGCAGACAACCTTTGTAACTAAGGAATGTAATATGTTACAAATGAATTAATAATCATTTTACAACACCCTTACAGCAAACAATTATAGGCCTATGTTTTGCTAATCACAGTCTCATACATACTTCAGAAGACAGATGCATAACAAGAAGTCATGTTGAATGTTTCACTGCCCTTCTGCTACTTTTAAATGATTGAAGCTTCATTGCTGAGGATGGTGTCATTCTTTGTTAACATGTATTTACAGGCTACAAAATGTTGCAGCAGCAGTGAAAAAGGCGTAGGAGAGACAAAGTCAGTCCTGAGGAGAATCACATTGTAATGGATGCCCTGAGGACATATGGGAAATGTCTTTTTGGAAGAAGAGGGAGGGGCCAAATCAAGCAGACCGAGTTAGGACATGGAATCATGGAGTGTCTGGTATTAATGCTGTAGTTGGAGGCCACAGAGGAGGAAAGAGTTAATGGTATGATTGGACGTACCTAGACAAAGGGTAGACAGAATGCCATTGCCTGTAATAGCACTAGTGGTTAAGCTTCCACAGTCCAACTTTTAACACTGGATGAGGAGTACCTTCTCTTCATAAGGGGAGATAACTTTGATGTAGAGAAGAATGCTGTGGGAATCATCTGAGGATCTGCTGACACCAATACTTATAAACACCTACAAAAGACATACCCAGGCATTGTGGAATACTGGTATTTATCTGGTTAATTAATTTCTGCTTATATGTACTTGTACTTGGTATGATGTCTTCAGCTGTTCTCAGTCTCTTATTGTCTACTTAGAGGTGTCTCTGCTTGACCTACAAAGCCATGTCTGACCCAACCCTACTTGAAATGCTACACATAAAGAAGTCCCAATCCCCTGCACCACACACTCCAGAGATCACAGCCTCACTACCACAATCAACAGAACATGCTGGAGGGACAGGTTCATCTCCCAAAGACTGCCCATACTCTGGAATAAGCTTCCTATTCATGTCAAGCAGAGCACCTTGCTGGCCTTCTTCAAGAGAAATCTCGACAAGTGGATTGGTAACAGAAAGTTCACCCCAGGGATAATTCCAGTTGCCCTACTGGATAGAGGCACTGTGAACTAACATCGGATGGCATGGTGTCAGGGAAATTTTTGTGGGCTAGGCTTGTAAAGGCTCCAGGGCCATTAGCCTAGTACACACCTATGAACCTATGAACCTATACATATAACTCTTACATGTTTCCTCATCAGGTAATCCATCAGTATCAGGTTTTGCATCAACTGTGCAGGCATTATATGATAAGTGTAGGTAACCTACCTTTAAGATAAAAATCATATTTAACTGTCACAAGTTACATTAACCACATCTTGGCATATTTCTTCCCAGGTCAGCACCAGAAACAACCACATGCTATACTACAATACAGTAGAATGGCTGTTGATGATGATGATGCCATAACTCATTCTCATGAAACAGCCTTAGGAAAATGGCCACAGCTAAAAGGGGTACTGGCATAGCCCCCTACCCCACAACAATTAGATAACTCTGCAGACAGTGACACAGGCTCAGATACTCAGCATAATGAGGAAATGACATTAAACAAGGGAGGGGAACATTATATACGTCAACATCTGTTTATTGTGAATGTCTAGACCACCTTGATGAAAAGACTGCCCTTTTGGAGGTAGAAGTAGCTACTGTCACATTTGTACACAGAACTGCCATGGGAGTCATATTTCACAGTTATCTCCAGTGACAACCACAGCCCTGTATGGTCAGCACTAGATGTGCTATGACATAGTTTATGCCCAGGTTACTGCCACCAAGAGCCAGGTAGAGATGTTTAGAGCACTATAGGTTATACATGAGGAAATTCACCAGTAAGTGGGTCAAGGACAACACTATGATGATCATTATGTGCAGTATGGTCGCATACAGTGTATACATGTCAGCTATGATGCACAAACTGGGGACACAGGTGGACGTGGTCGAGGCAGTGTCAATATCCATGATGAATGAGTAGGCCAGACACCACATGTATCTCAAGAAAGTGCTGCAGGCATTCATGTGGACTCCCTTTAGAAGAAGGTGGACAGGCTTCATCAGATTTTCACAACACATGTTGCTTGAACCTCTTTGTGAAGATCTACATTACACAGCAGTGTTATGTCAGTGTCAAGAAGTTCCCCTGCACCCAGTAGATCCCATTACTAGAGGAACCCAGTATCAAGCTCACATGTCAGCACTTGATCATGATTTGTAGGACCATCATCCACAGTATCCTTAGGGGATGTTGTGCATGACACCTTCCAAAACTACATCAGTAACCCAGATATTAGTAACCCAGAAGTCAGTTCACAGACAGGGCAAGTGCTACAATAATTCCTTGTGCCTGAGATACAGCAAACAGACAGCAGCATGAAAAAAAAAGAACTTAACCTGTTCTTTAACACCTGCTTTTTTACATTAAAATCAACATCAGCCAGTATAACTAGCACTTGTGTCACTGATTCCTTAAGACTACCAATGATAATGGCTCATACTTTCTGAGAAGAAAGTTATGATATAAGGAAACATGTCTTATGTACAGTGAAAGTTGACCATGAACTACTCAGCATATCCAACAAGTAGCACCAAATGCATCAAGTATTAGCTCTGCAACTTCTCAGTGTTATATTGTTTGTGTCACTGCCCATAGCTGTGAATCAGATACCACCTCTTCACTGCACCACGCACAAGTCTGTTAGAGGGGTTGCCATGCTACATCCATCATCTAGTCACCATCACAATCATCACTGGTGGTAGAAACGAAAGAGGGAGGTGCACTGCCACCATCTGTGACTGGCTGTGGCAGTTGTGTACTAGAGCGACACATGATTATATTACAGAGAATGCAGCAAGTGATAAGCATTCTGCATGCAGTAGCAGGGCCATACTGAAGGGCTGCCCTGACTCATCCAGGCAATGAAAATGATCTTTGAGGAGATCAAACACTCACTCAGTGACTACACGTCAGGGACAGGGGGTGCCAAAGTGCTTCAAAGCATATCCTTGGGGGTTACAGACTGATCTCATTAGTCAAGGATTGAGTGAGTGAGTATCTCCTGGAAAGCAAAACAGGGAGGGGGACACATAACAAAATAGGGGGTGAGTACCCAGTACTACTTATGCCACTCTGTCGATACAGAAATAACCATGGTTATCAATAGTATGACAGTTTGCACTTACCAACTAGGTGACCGTCCTACCGTGCAATAGGAAGTGAGAGAGTGAGCTTGTGTGCCACTTATAAGAACCATGAGCACTGATAGGATATGGGACGACATGTTGGTAATGATGCATCCCAACACATCACGCATTACTGTGCAGTGGATGGGATGATAGCCCTTCTTATCATAGGTTCATAGGTCCATAGGTTCATACTAGGCTATCTGCCCTAGGGCATTTATAAGCCTAGCCAGAGTGTGTTTGGTTGTCGCCACTCATTTTAAATTAATTTTGCTATGCCCTTTTTCGAGGTTAGTATACTGTGTCTCTGTCTAACAGTGACACAGAAGTGATACCCGGGGTAAACCTACAATCTCCCTTCCACTCATTAAGATTCCTCTTGAAGAGAGTCAGTGAGGGACTCTGCCTAACCTGGACTGGGATTTTATTCCAGAGTGAAGGGAGCCTCTGGGTTATGAATCTGTCCCTCCAGCATGTCCTATTTATTTCAGTGCTGAAGTTCAAGTCTCTCGAGCGCGTAGCTTGATGGGATTTGGATTTTTTGAGGTGCAGCATGTCCATTAATTCCGGGTTGGATATGGCTTTATACGTCAGGCACAGATCGCCTCTGAGCAGGCGGTATGCCACTGAGTAGAGCTGGAGTTTCTTTAACCGGGCAGCATATGGCATCTGTTTGAGCCCTTTGATCCTCTTGGTGAGGTACTTTTGGGGTCTTTCCAGTTGCTGCAGGTGTCTGGTAAGGTACATCCCAAAAGGGGCATTGTACTCAATTATGGGCCTGATGAGGGATGAGTAAAGAGGCACAATGACCTCCCCTGATCTAGATGTGAATACCTTCATGATTAGGTGGGCTATATAAAATGTTTTTCTAACCACTTTGGCCACATGGTTGTCAGCTGAGAGATTGCTATCAACTTGGGTCCCCAGGTCCCTAATTACTTCTTCTATACTTAATGGATTACCACCTATGTGGCAATTTTTGGGCGCTTTGTTTTTGCCAAAGGGGATGACTATACACTTTTTGGAGTTTAGCTTGAGGCCATGGCTCTGGCACCAGTTGTCTGTTTCTATGAGGCCCTTTTGGAGGATGCTTGTGTCGGCTGGAGAGTCAATTATGGCGCCCAGTTTGCAGTCATCTGCGAACTTGGTTAGCCACAGTCCTTCCGTGTTGGCCTGTACCTCCGAGAAATATATACCGAACAAGAGAGGTCCCAGGACTGAGCCTTGTGGGACGCCACTTGTAACTGGTTTGTAGTCTGACATGGCTCCAGCAATTCTAACCATGTGGGTTCTGTCCTTGAGCCAGTTTGCAACCCATCTAGTGACATGGGGTTTATATTTAAGCTGGTGAGCTTATCTATAATGCCTGAGTGGAGTATACCTGTCTCTCAGTACACAGGTTCCAATTTAAATGCAGGCTGTTATTCCAGTACTGCTTCCCCCCAGAGTCCAGATGGAGCCCTAATACCAACATGGGTGCAATCTATAGGACCAAGTACATTCAGGAGGCATGCTATTCCACAGAACGCACAAAAAGACTGTCTCAGTCATGTGGTGACACTGTGAAGTAGATGATCCATATGTGCCAAATGTACGTTGAGGAACTGTTGAAGTATGCTCAAGGCAGGAGCCTGTGAGATACCCTATGTGTCACTGGGTTTGTCTCTGAAAGGTTTCTGTGGCAAGTATAGTCAGGACTGTACATATACTGGTATCCACTGGTATATGATGCCACTCGTTCCTCCATTTCCTGTCTGTGGGCCATTTGAATTCAGTAAAGTCTGTGTAACATTCCAGACTGTACTAAACCTGTCCAATAATTCCTGTTCAACAAAGATGAGATGAGTAATTATTTGCCTATATCTTCTTTGTCCACACCGTCAAGCACCACACCATGGACTAGGTTCTGGGTCAACCAAAATAAGCAACTCAGACTAGAGCATAGCTAGACTGGCAGTGAAAGCATCTTTGCGGAATGCAAATTGGTTGGACAAGGCATGGATTTGCTTTTTATAACCCTTGTGCACACAGTGCAGTTGCACATCATAAAGTAACTGTGAATAGCATAAGGTGGGAAGAGCACCTTATTTGTTTAGAAAGTCACGGATTTTCACCTGTTACTCATTTACATCTCATTTGTCATCATTTGCTAAGTTTTTTTTTCTTAAACTAGTTCAAACGTCTCAGTTTGTGGCTCTTCAAGATGGCAGTTCATGGCTTCAGAGATCTAGAGTAAGAAAATTCCCTTCATCGTTTCTGTGGGATGGCAGCAATTTCTCAGCTCACAATTATTCAGCCTAATCAGTTAAATTGGAGGGGGGGCTGAATCACAATTTGCTGAAAATGTAACTTTACCAAGTTTCCTCTGTTTGACTCAAGTTAAAGGAAAGGGCTATCCATGAAAATGCAGACAAAAATTCTTAAACCAATGGGTTCTGTGGTAGTAATGCATGTATGTATGTTTGTATGTATTTATTTTTGTTGACTGGTTAGGTGGGCTTGTCTACTGACTTTTTTCAACCATGACCATAACTAAGAGAACATTGGACAATTTAACAATGCAATGAAGGTTATAGTATATGAGTAGGTAAAGAAACAATCGGAAAATAATTGTACAACACAGTTTGAGCATTATACAGCTGCACAGAGTGCATACATTACGCATCAGAATACTGATGGGCGAATGCTGGCTGAACCCAAATACCGTACAAACTAGGGAGCTGTGGCACTGAGAAAAATACATACATGAAATTATTTACTACTTGACACTTGATGATGTTATTTGATCATTATGAATGTAGTCGGATATAGTATTTTTTCCTACTTTATACAACATATTATTGTTTAAATTAGGATAAAATACTATATACAATACACTGACAGACAATTATCTGTTTTAAATATTTAATTAGTTAGAGCTGGGCAAACTGTATTTGAATTGGCATCTTAGACCAAACTGTTTTGGAATTTTGTAATGTTTTTGTGACATTTTTAATAAATGTACATTTATATAACAATTTTAAATCTTGTTCAGAGTATAAGATAGCATAAGGTTAGTACTGTACTGCTTAAAGCATTGGTATATATTCTTATTATCAAGAAACTTTCTATGGTAGGGCATTCCTCATGTAGGGCTGTTATCCTGCTTCAGAACTGACTGCTGACATGAACGTTGCTACAATAAGCTTGTTATGATGAGGTTAACTTGTGAGATCCTTCTGTGGAATGTTCATGCAGCGAATGCCCAAGATATTTATTCTTTGTGTAGTATTGTTTTTGGAGCATTTTTTCTCAGACCTTTGCTGAAAAGCAGTTCATACCCAGACAGACTATCCTGGAAATCAAATGCAAATAAATAAATGGAATAACTGAAATTGTTGTAAAAACAGTGTTTTTATTTAAAAAAAAATATTTAAACAAAACATAGGTCTGTCTTTGCCAAAACAGGAACCAAAAATGTGACAACAGTTGGCAAGTAAAACAATATCTCAGTATAACAACCTATATCATGAAAAGAACATCTCACTTCCTTAGTCACTTATGATACAGGCTGGGGCTGGTGTGGATCTGAAGAGCATCATGGAAAGTTTAGGCCATCAACTATCCACTGGGGTGTTTTTTCATTTTTTACACTATAACCTACCCAGTTACTGCCCCTGCCCCTCCCTGGCACTTGTAGAGACATGCCTGAGGGCTACTCCCCTCTTTGGATCATGCCACCCCTTAGGAAGTATCATCAATCAGTGCCCACCCTCAAAATGGTTATGCCCATCCTTCCCTCCCTGCCAGCTCCTGATACGCCAGAGCCGTTAATCAAACCTGGGTCGTCTGGGCCGTAGTTAGGGCTTTATCAGGGTGGACAATATTATATGCACCTTTTGAAACAGTGTTTCTAGCAGAGCTCTGTCAGTTCAAAGTCTGTTCTTGCAGGGACTCTCACTGGTGAGACAATAAAGCCTCCTAAACACTACCTTACTGGATGAACAACCAAGGACTCTGACACTCAAATTCTTGTCTTGGAGTTTTTCAGTAAAACAAGCTCTGGGTCTCAATCTGAATAACTTTCTCTGGCAGTACCAAAACTCCAGTAGACATTCCAGTCTCAGAACTGACTGCTCTGGCCACAGTGTATCTCTTCTTTACAAAATACCCTAGACTCCTCTGCACTCTCAAACTAGAGACTTCAGCCATAGTGCTGTTCTCTGGCATTATAACAGTGCAGGTGTATGACTGTTTCTCATTATCAGGCTGCAAGCACCTCACTTTAACAGAGATCAGTCTCTATTCCTTGCTTCTGTGTATTCTTCCACAATATAAACCTTATTCCTTCCTTCTGGATACTCCACTTAAGTCAATAACAGTTCTGGCTTACTGTGCATCCTTACCTATGCCTAAAAATTTTATCGATTTCCACCCCCCTCCCACCCCCACTTCATCCTACAGCACTTTTTCCTCAGTGCCACTTGTCTATCACTGGGAATGCCAGCCTCTTCCATCAACCCAGAAAAACCTCTAATGTGAGATGAGGCTGGTGTGGATCAAAGGGGCATCCTGAGTGGTCATGACTGTCAACCATCAGCATTGGGATTTTTTTTCACATTATGAGTATTCAGTTACTGCCCCTACCCTTCAACACACATCTAAAGGCTACTCCCCTCTTTGGACCTTGCCTCTCCTCAAGGAGCATAATCAGTAAGTGCCCCCCCCCCCCAGGATGGTTATTCCCATCTCTTCCTGCCAGGACACCCAAGCTGCTAATCAGACCCATGTTGCCTGAGCCTTAGTTAGACTTTATCTCACTACACCATGGCCCTGGCTTATAATACATTTTGTTAAGCATTTTCCCAGTGAACCATCACATAGTTACATAGTTAAAGATGGCCAAATCCTCTGCTTTCAAGCTTGGTGGAAGGTCTTTGAGTCTGACACAGACCGTCAGCATTGTAATGATGAACACTGTGATAGTTTTGAATCCAAAAGAAGAAGCTTTGGAGTACTAAAGCCCACAGGCAGAGCTTGACATTGTCTTCCTTCAGCTGGTGAAGCCACTGAAGAGGAAGGCATGGTGAATTCTTTACACAACAGATACAGATTACAATGCTCATTTAAAAGTCATGATTCTTTGAATGGATGTTTTAGAAGTCACACATATACTTTGGGCTTGTCACAATCCAGAATAAATATTAAATTGGCCCACAGGGCATTTGGGAGATTTGGGCACCCTTAAAGCTGTTTCTTTTTGAGAAATATATCTTTAACAACTATGTATGATAAACACTTGGCTAATAGGTAAAACATATTGTTTGATTTGGACAGGTAAAACTGGTGAAAAAAGAAAACTTTGTAAGTACAAGTATACAATGCTGTGGCTGGAATCCATCTTATATTGCAGAATGCATTATATCCCCAATGTACTGACTCATCATTTCCACATGAATACTTGCCTTAATTTGAATGATACAGATAAAACCTTCTAGGGTTATAACACTGTTTTGCTATGTGTTTCAAACAGGAAAAGTGGTTTTAAAACTCCAGTGATAAACTCAATCACATTATAGCTTGTCTGTGATGAATAAAAAAGGCTTTTTGCTTTGGAACACTATCTGGTTTCATGATGTTTGGAAATTATTGTAACTGAGCTCATCAAGAAAGTTTTAAGACCACTAGTTTCTCTGTTTTTTATTTATTTTTTTCCTCAACACTCATGGTGGTGAGATTGGAACTAGATAAATCCACCAAACACCCTGGACTAAATGACATGTGTTCTATCAGTTGTGTCTTGAAAAGTAAACATTTGAGTAGATAGGCTACAGTCTGTTTGCTAAAACATTTTATGTAAATTCTGTAATGTAGTAAAACGGGGCACCAATTTTGGTTTAATTTGATAAATGTTTATCAGTAAATGTTGGTGTTTGCACACTTGCTATTTTAAGGATATACAATTTTAGTAACACCGCATTATACAACCTCTTACAGTGGTACATTTAATCATTGTTTGTATATGTTGAAATGTACAACATATTTCATATGCCTTGTTGAATATTAGTTGTATATCGGGGTTAAAATGTTTTAATGGTCGTTACTTCCCTTGGTTTTAACGTTGTAGCATTTTAAATTGCTTACAGCTTTAAGTTACATTGTTGCTGCATGGGTGGGGTATCAAATACGTCACTGTATTTGTGTTTTAAATTAAGTTAGATTCAATGGTATTCACTTCTGAAGAAGTTTGCTTCAGTGCAAACGAAAAGCGCTTCAAGTAAAGTTTTGAAAGACAGTAAAATTTTTATCGGAAAGACCTGCTTCTGTGTTGCGCCGAGGTTGGAACTAGACAGATTCCTGTGCTTGTTCATTTTTTTCAAACAGGACGTCTTACAATAATGGTTCACCAGACTTACTAACTCTGGGTTTGTTAACATCCAACATGTTTACAATTGTCTAATTGCACTTCAAAAATGCCACATGAGAGTGAAGGGTTACGCTAATCCTTCCTCCACTTTCTCTGAACCCTACCTACATAACCTTTTGCAATTTAATTCCAGTTCTCTCTATGCCTTAGAGAGTAGACCTACCTACTCTAATTTTTAGTCTCTACAACTCTCTCTTACACTCGACCCAACTCCTTTTTACACTTGGCTATGGCATAGGCGACCTGGGTTTGTTTAACGGCTCTGGCATGTGAGGAGCTGGCAAGGAGGATAGGATGGGCATAACCATTTAAATGCTACCTTGAAAATAGGCAACAGGCTGTACTTTGGGAAATAATCTATCCTCTCACCTTCCTATTACCCTGGGAGTCCCCCAAGGTTCTATCCTGGGCCCTCTCCTTTTCTCAGTTTTCATCAATGATTAATCTAATCATTCCTCAAGCAACATGTATCCAATATGCTGATGACTCCACACTAATATGCTCAGCTACCTCTGCACCTCACCTTCAGTCCATTACCCAAACAGTGCTTAACACAGTAGAGAAATGGTTCCTACAGCATAGCCTCCTCCTGAATCCTAAAAAGACAAAACTACTACTCTTCACTCCCACTCAAAGGCCCCCCCCAATTGACTTCACAGTTTTATCCAATGATGGAATCATTATATCTCCCGACCCAACCACCAAGCTCTTAGGGGTAACAATAGACCATAGTCTTAGCTTTGACACACATATTAACACAACAATAAGGACAGTAAACAAAAAATTAGGCTCCCTCTATAGGATTAAACCCTTCCTAACTCCAACAGCTAGAACCACTATTGCCCACACCCATCTAATTTCCACCCTTCTCTATGCCTCTCCAATTTATACCAACCTATCAAAACAAAACCTTAACAAACTAGCTACCTCCTATAACAATATTGCCAGATTTGCTACTGGTTCCTCATATAGAACTCACCACTGTCAAAACCTTAAACACCTAGGTTGACTAGAACTTCATAATCAACTTCAGTTTCAACAACTTATTATTTCCCATAAGATCCTCTATCTTCCTAAAAATACTCCTATAATTAATAGCCTTCTTACCCCCTACAGTAATTTGACAACCCTTCGCTCAGCCAATAAAGTACTAGTATCCACAGTCAAATCCAAAAATAAGGCCAGTGATTCACTGTTTGCCAATACTGTTGGCAAATCCTGGAACCTGCTTCCCATGAAACTCTTGTCTCTCTCCTCAGCAAAACTGTTCAAAAAACAACTCAGAGAATACCTTATTAACCACTGGTTATGCCCATGTAGTAACCCAGACTAATCCCTCCACCACTTTCTCTGAACCCTACCTACATATAACCTTTTGCAATTTAATTCCAGTTCTCTCTATGCCTTAGAGAGGAGACCTACCTAGTCTAATTTTTAGTCTCTACAACTCTCTCTTATACTCGATCCTCTACTAACTTTACACTTGCACAGGTTGCTGCTTGCAGCATTAACTTGCTATCACATATACAGATCTTTATAGACTTTCGTTATATTTCTTATTTCATGCTGCCTTAAAGTTGCTATGCTACTATAGGATAATGGGATAACTCACTGCTTAATACTGTACCTGGAGCTGTAATATTTGCTATTGTATTTTTTTTTATATATTTCTCTTTCTTAATGGTGCGCCACTTCAAATTTGTTTATTGTTTAATCTCTTTTCTTATTACCTGCTACTTTAACACTAATTTTTGTCTATAAAACATTTGTATTCTTCACCTTAAATAGTACTGCACCTAAATGTGTTACTTTTTTTTACTTATTTGTACCTGTAGTTGCTAATATTTTGCTTATGCGGAGCTTTTCTCCCCGGGCCTCTACTGAAAATGGACATATATCCAGTTAGACTAGCCCGGTCAACAAATATAAAATAAAAACATAAATAAATAAATGTTTATATTTGTATGTTTCATGTTTCAAGTTTTGTCCAGTTTGTTTTGTCCAGCTGAAAGTTCAAATAGTTTTTGTGTCAATGAAACTAAAGTGAACTCATTCATACCTCTCAAAACCGTGTGTGGCATATAGTCTGAAGAGTAAGTGTAATGCTGCAAGAAAATGGCTTAACATTCACAGTGGGATGATAGTAATTATTTATTTAAAATATCATAGGTTCATAGGTAAGTACTAGGCTAGTTGCTTTTGCAGGCCATTTTAAGCCCATCCAGTTTCCCTTTTTGTGCTCAAAATAAACTATCCCATTCGGTTATAGATTGGCCTTACCCATCCCATGGTCAACTATTATATATTACCCCTAATGAGAATACTGGGATCATACCAGAGATAATTTGAGGGGACCCATTGCATGTGATATAGCATTTAGGAGCTACTTATCTCCATCAGTAGTATGGGGGCAGTCCTGGGGTAAGGTTTCTGTCTCCCATCCATAGATCTAAATTGTGCTTGAAAATGGACAGGGATAAACTTTGTTTTATGTAACTGTAACAGCAGCAGTATCACCTGCAAGATATACGTGTCTTTCCAAACCATTATATTGATGTTGCAGAAGAAGTTTAGATCCTTAGACCTAGTATTTCTGGTGCCATATGACGTGCTGATATGCAGTAAATTCATCAGTAATGAGTCAGAGGATGCCTTGTATGCCAGACACAGGTCACCTCTTAGCAGTCTGTAGGACACCGAGTATAGTGACAAGGTTTTAAGTCGGTCCACATAGGACATGTTGTTTAGACCTTATATCCTTTTAGTAAGGTATATCTGTGGACATTCTAGTTGTTGCACATGTCCCAACAGATACATGCCAAAGGGGGCATTATATTCAGTGACTGAAGTCTGCCCTGACTTAGCCGCATCCCATTGCAGGTAACCTTACCCATTCACTTGCTCCCTACTATCCCACCTTGCTTTGATGTCATGCATGGCTGTTGCCTTTTCAGAATAGAAAGCACAAAAAACGTTCCCACAAGTGAAGTTCTTCCAGCCTGCTTGCATTGCTGCATTTACCTTTATTCGGTAATTTAATACAATATCTATGGTAGTAAAACTGAAACGCCTTTATGTTACTCTGCATCCCTTTAAAACATAATGCCTAGCAAATGCAAATTTCTACTGCAACCCTCAAAAAAATCTATAACTGATGCAACCAAGCAACTGCCATGATACCTATTCTTTGAAATGAGCTGGAGATTGTTGCTTTTTTATAGCTCTGTTAGACAAATGCCATTAAAAATTATTGTCTGCATTTTGTGAAACAGACCAGTATTCAGACTTCACATGTCTGTAACTGAACTAGAATATGAAACGTTCTTGCAAAGAAATTGAATAGCTCACAAGTTATTGTCCATCTGTCTTCAGAGTTATCACATAACCATTAACTTTTACAACTTGGCATTGTTTGGAGAAAAAGCAAAGCATATCCTTATTCAACCTTTTGGTATTTCAATAGCAATCTACAAGGCAGCAAGCGTCAAGACACCTGTGAGTTGTTGCAGAGGTAAAAATAAGAATAACAAATAAAAATCACTGAGGGAGAACTGTAGCAGACATTGGTTTATGCACATCTGCTGCAGTTCTCCCTGCACATGTTTTTTATTTATTTGAATAGCAATTTGAATAACAATTATATAATGTTAAACAATGTGGTAAGGAATGTCTTTGGTAGTTTATGTATTTCTTGTTTCTAACCATAAACAATGCATCATGTAATTTCAAACTATCATCACTGGTATTTTGTGTCACAGTAATTTTAGTCTTAGAAACTGATTTCAGCAAAATTTACAATGCAAAATATTCTGTTGTTGAATTTAGTGTGATACCTCTGCTCACTATGGAAAACCTGAAGCATATTGCGTATATCTTTTAGAAGTTCAATTCACAGGCCTTTGAATCTGTCCAAGACCATTACCTTGGGGGCATAAAGAAATTACTTTTTTATGTTTAAAATGAGGTATATGGTGCAAAATCAGAAAATCGTTAACTGTTTAAAAGCACTCCAGTGTCTCAAACAGCATTGGAAATTCTAAACAAGCAGACTGGTTATCCGTGCATGGGATCGCAACTGTAGCTAATGTAATGAAATGCTCTGCCACCTGGAATTTACTACATTTTTTTTCTATCACTACTAGCAAATACTCACAGGTTGAAGTGGTCCATAAAAATCAGCAAATAGCCCTTGTCCGTGGACAATGAGGTAATGGTGACATATTTATGGGTACTGAATTTCTAATAGGCACATTAGACTGTCTAACTACACAGTTACATAGCATGGCTTCTTTATGCTGTTCAGCATGAGGATCCATTCATTTTCATGAAACAGGGCTTTAGTTGTTCTTTAAGGATGTGGGTATAACAAGTCTGGAATCTCCTAAAACAAGATTGTGATTTACTATGAATAATTGTGATACTTTTAATCAACATGTGATTAAGCATACCTAAAAAAATCTAAAAACCTTGTGATGTCACAACTCAAAACAATGATACTCCCAAGGCCATAAACACTCCAGCCACAGAGTCTGCATTTACAACCCTTTGAACATGCAGTTAATCAAATGTTCTGAATGCAAGCATGAGCAACTAAAGACACATTTGATCGCAAGATGCAAGCATTCTTTGTGGGAGGTCATGGCAGAGAGGGAAAGGGGAATTTTCCCTTTCTCCACTGTTGGAGAATCTCGGAAGTGGTATATATAATTAGCAGAGGGTGTAAGGGTGGAAGAGGGCTTGCCCCCCCCCCCCTTGCAAAAACACTTTAAATGTTTTTTTTCCCCAGTATTTTAGGTTTTGACCTTAAATATTCTGTTTTGTGGTTTGGAGAGAGTTGTTTTAGCAGTTCTGCCCCTTAACCATATAAATATATATATATATATATATATATATATATATATATATATACACTCATACACATGCGCACACACACACACACACACACACACACACACACACACATTAACTCCAAGATCAGACAACCACAGAGAAGGTAAGGGAAAAGCATAACATTCACATTCTCCCTCGTCTCTGATTTTTAACATCAACTAAACCAACCTGGTGATCTTGCAGTTATGACTTTACTTATCTGAAAGTCAACAAACAGTAGGTTTCCCAGATGGCTGTTATCTAGTAAAAATATTAATTTAACATGGCAGTTGGCAAGCTTTCTTTATACATGCACATGTAGTATATTGACATTAACTGCATAGCATGTATTATTTTGACTTTTTTTTTTCTTTTTTTTTTAACTTTTTGTTAAGCAGTTAAGGACTTGATGTTTATGGTCCCCTCCTATATTTCAATAAGTGTTAGAGCTTAAGGATAGCAAATCTGGCTTGAAATTCACATGCTTCTTAGCAGCTTTGGATTACGTACTGTGCTCCTAATGCACGCGGGGTAAAAGAGGACTGCATATATAATATTTAGTTGCATATATATATATATATATATATATATATATATATATATATATATATATATATATATATATATATATGCGGTGGGAGTGACAGATGCGTTTAAGGTGGAGGTGGGGTTACATCAAGGATCAGCTCTGAGACATTTCTTATTTGCAATGGTGATGGACAGGTTGACAGACGAGATCAGACAGGAGTCCCCATGGACTATGATGTTTGCAGATGACATTGCGATCTGCAGTGAGAGTAGGGAACAGGTGGAGGAGACCCTGGAGAGGTGGAGATATGCTCTAGAGAGAAGAGGAATGAAAGTCAGCAGGACTAAGACAGAATATGTGTGTGTGAATGAGAGGAAGGATAGAGGAATGGTGAGGATGCAGGGAGTAGAGGTGGTGAAGGTGGATGAGTTTAAATACTTGGGATCAACAGTTTAGAGTAATGGTGAGTGTGGAACAGAGGTGAAGAGGAGAGTACAGGCAGGATGGAGTGGATGGAGGAGAGTGTCAGGAGTGATTTGTGACAGACGAGTACCTGTAAGAGTGAAAGGGAAGGTCTACAAGAGGGTAGTGAGACCAGCTATGTTATATGGGTTGGAGACAGTGGCATTGACAAAAAGGCAGGAATTTGAACTGGATGTGGCAGAATTAAAGATGTTAAGATTTGCACTGGGTGTGATGAGGGTGGACAGGATTAGGAATAAGTATATTAGAGGGTCAGCCCAGGTTGGAAGGTTTGGAGACAAAGCCAGAGAGGCAAGATTACGTTGGTTTGGACATGTGCTGAGAAGGGATGCGGAGTATATTGGAAAAAAGATGCTAAGGATGAAGCTACCAGGTAACAGGAAAAGAGGAAGGCCTAAGATAAGCTTTATGGATGTAGTGAGAGAGGACGTGCAGGTGGTTGGTGTGACAGAGCAAGATGCAGAGGACAGGAAGAAATGGAAACAGGTGATCTGCTGTGGCGACCCCTAACGGGAACAGCCGAAAGAAGATGATATATATATATATATATATATATATATATATATATATATTTTTTTTATCATAACACAATGTTCTACTACCATAAGCAATAATTTGACTCTGACCACAATGTCTTTGTGACATGATTGCCAAGTCCTGCTGAACTTGCACCATTTATATTTAAATATGTTGTTTTTTTTATTTTGTTAAACATTTTATTCATTTTAGAAGTCCATGACTGTGTTTCCAGACAGCTCAAGGGCATTGTTTTCTTGCAAGATTATTTAACGGTTTTGTGAATCTTGATAAGTTTGGAAAAAATGTAATACAATAACTACCCATTCTTAATTAACTTCTATCCTGTTCTTATGATGTAGGAACTTGATGTATTGCAAATATTTTTTATGAGTCTTGTGAGACACCCTGAGCTGAAAAGATAAAGCAGTGGAATGTGAATGTTGCTGAACTAAACTTATCCCCAGATTCTCCATAGCTTGCACTGCATGCAAGATCGGTGCAGGAGCTCCAGCAGGCAATATGTCTGCCATGCGATCCAGGAACAGCCTGCAGGGGCGTGCATGAGCGCTCCTGCACTAATCCTGCATGGACTAAGCCCCTGTATGCAAATCACCCCATTTGCAGGAGAAATCTATGCAAATGAGGTGATTTAGCAATCCAGGAAGCTTGCAACTGGCCGTGCAGGACTAGTGCCTTCTGCAGAAATGTACTCTGTTAGTAACCAAGTACATATCTGCAAAATCCAAAACGGAGCTGTGACAGCTCCAAATAAAGGCTGCATATCATGTAGTAAGCATGCCAATGTCCAAGTATAAGGTCATTGGCATTGTAAACAATGAAAAAAATAAAATAATCAATTTTTTTTTTCTAGCAGATCTCGGCTGTTTAAGCGTAGGACAGTGGCATGCAAATGGGATCGGGGGGGGGGGGTAACAAAATAAACCTAAATTAAGCATTCTAACTAAAATCAGTATTCTGCCATACCAAGTCAATGGCAGGCAGAAGACAACATGGCCAGTGAGTAGTGGTTGCTAAGGGAGGAGGCTCAGTGTGAGACATGCAACTATGCATTAGCAGGCAATCCTATGCAAATGAGGGGAAGGATAGTGAATCCCAATTTTCATCAGCATGTGAGTCAGGTCCCAACAGTGTAAGAGTATGAATAGCTTGATGCAAACCTAGGAGTTAGGTGACATCATGTGGGGGTGTGTCAGGCATACTGTAAGCGGATTGGAGCCCTGTGGCTCGGGTTTACTCCTAGCTTAGCACAGCTAAGCTAGGGGGTGTGTCTAACCTACCTAGCACTCTTTACAAAGCCTAAGCGGGTGTGTGTGCCATGCACCAGGTTTTAAAGGCAGAAAAAAAAGTTAAGTCAGGAAATAGCAGCAGTGTGCACATTTGTGCACTCTGTGCGGCACGTCCCCAGGCTTAAAGAGGAAGGCAATGGGAAGGGAAAGCAGCAGTAGGAAGGTAACCAAGGAGAACTAGCATAGCTGGCAGGTGAAATGTATCAGAATCAGCCAATTACACAGGCAGCAGACCAGCCCAGCCCAGAACACTACTATGAACTATGCAAACACCTTCCCCTCTAGTTTTTCCCACACTCTACACCACCGGTGTAAACAAGCGGGGAACTTTTAACACTCATAACAGCAAAATGATAGGGGCTGCAATAGTTGTCATACAACAACTTGTGGAAGAGGCTGAGGGTGGTGAGGATGTGATTGCTGTTGACCAACCCACAGTGAGGAGATAGAGAAGAGGGTACAGACCCAGGGTAACCTACCAGGGTCTACATGAGCTGGAGATAGTAGAGCACTATAGGGTGGACATGGACCTACTACAGCAAATTGTTGAGCTGTGCCAGCCACGCCTCACACACAGAACTAACAGAGAGGAGCCCATCCCAGTGGATACCGAGGTATATGTAGGCCTAAGAATACTAGTTACAGGTACCTTCCAAAGGCCAACTGGGGATATGATGAGGATCTCACAGGCATCAGCATCCAGGGTACTCCACCATTTCCTGGATGCCATGTCAGCATGTCGGTGAGCACATATATTTCCCCTACACCCATGAGGCATTGGTCAGCAATATGCAACTGTTCCACCAAATAGCAGAATACCCTGAGGTAGTGAGTGCTATAGACTGCATGCACATATGCATCAAAGTACCACCCGGTACTGCAAGGACTTTCCCTCCATCAACTGCCAGGTCGTGTGAGATGCCAAGCGCATAATAATGAATGTCTGTGCTGGCTGCCCTGGAAGCTATCATGATTCCCACATCTGGCATCTGACACAGCTGTACCAGAGATTTGCCAATGGGGACATCCCTGACGGTCACCTAGTAGGGAATGCTGGATATGCACTGGAGCCATGGCTGATGACACCCATCAGAAATGCACACACACCCGAACAAGAACTCCATAATGAGGCACAAGCACAGACCAGAATTACAGTAGAGTTTGTGTCTGGGATGCTCAAGTCACAGTTCCGGTGCCTGGACACATCCGGTGGAGCCTTGCAGTACTCACCAGCTACATGTACCCAAATTGTCCTCGTATGTGCCATGCTACACAATATGATCCTGCGGAAACAGCTGCAGCAGGAACAGCATGGGACAAAGCCACACAGCCCTTCACCATTGCCAAGGCTTGCACAGGCATAAAGTGACTAGGAGGAGGAACAACCTGAGCCTGCCCCATTAGGCAGAAGGAGGTGTGCCCAGTATGCCCTGGCCTTGGCAAAGAGGCAATGCATAGCACATACACTGACACAGGATGGACCCAGGGAATGACAACTCTCTCTGACTCTCACATACAGTAAAACGGATGCCAAACATTACACTACCTGTGCTCAACCATGTGTAGGGAGTGGACTATGTGCATCCGACATAGGCCGCCCTGCAGCACCACCCTCAATACTGGGGAATCCACAAGGTAAGTGACTCACATATGCCAGTCAGGGGGGTTCACATACCCAACAACAGTCACAGCCAGCAGGACAGGTGTAGACAAACACAAACAAAGGCTGTGCTATGGCCTCTAAATGATGCCTATGGGTAATCTCCCCCCAGTCCTACACAGACAGATGACAGCAGGTCAGGCAGTGGGATGTCAGTTCTGAAGGGTAGGAAGTCTGAAACAAAAAACTCCAGCTTTACTCCGTAGCATATCGCCTACTCCGAGGTAATCTCTGCCTAACATATAAAGCTATGTCAAACCCAGAGCTGTTGGACATGCTACACCTAAAGAAATCCTAATCACTCACAGCTACATGCTCTAGGGACCTTAACCTTGTCACCACAATAAACAGGACACGCTGGAGGGATAGATTCCTGTCCCAGAGACTTCCTATACTCTGGAACAAGCTACCCATCTATGTCAAGCAAAGTTCTTCATTAGCACTCTACAAGATAAATCTTGATGAGTGGATGGGTAATAGGAAATACACCCTGGGGATCACTTCTGTGTCTCTGCTGGACAGTGGCACAGGAAAATAACTTTCTTGGGTGGCATAAGCTATGGAACCTTGCTGGCTAGGCTTACGTAGGCCCTTGGGCTGATAGCCTAGTACCTACCTATGAACCTATGAACCTATAAGTAAATAAAAGCTAAGACCTGTAGTACACTGGTATGCCTCTAGGCAGCATGATAGGTAAGACTACAGAATGAAATGGAGTATCTGACATACCAGTACAGTCATAGCAAATGTGTAAAAGTGTCAGGTGTGCCCCCCCATCCTATGTAGACATGTAGTAACAGGCAGGTGTGTCCCCCAATCCTATGTAGAAATGTAGAAATAGTCAAGAGTGCCCCCCCATCCTACGTAGAAATGTAGTAACAGTCAGGTGTGCCCCCCCGAATCCTGTGTATAAATGTAGAAATAGTCACGTGTGCCCCCCATCCCATGTAGAAATGTAGCAACAGTCAATGCCATGTGATCGATGGATACCCTGCAGAAACAGTATGCTATCTGTAGGTGTACAACACATCGGTCAGCACTGCATTGCAGACTACCTGGACTTGATCCACACATTCAATACAGACAGGTATACTGGGCACACTTAAAGAAATGAAGGCAATGTCAATCAACAACACAATGAAAGGTCATACTGGGCATGCTCACACACTTAAACACATGAAGGCCCTGTCTGCAAACACCAGTGGACCAGGCATAACTGGCAGTCGCAGATGTTAGTGCAGACACTCCTCTGTATGCACCACACATGCTTTGCACACACAGCGTACAGGAATACAGACATATATCTAAGGACAACACACTATAATAAACCAAAGGTAGAAATACATAGATGTGTGGAAGAGGGTAACTGTGACAAGGAGCCATACAGGCCTGTCCCACCCAGCACACAGCCAAAGGGCCACAACCACATGAGGTTCAGATGTCGCTCACTGTAGATACTAGCCACCGGTATCTCTCAGCAGTACAGACTATGTGGTGCACGTGCTAGCTGTGCAACATGACTGTACAAGGAAGGTGTCATCTAGCATCTGTATACGCTTACCTGTGAAATATGACCCTGTGTGTGCCTGCATGTGGTGTGTCAACCTCTAGATGAATGGTTTATGGTCCATGCACACACACTGCCCTCCCCATAACCCTACTATGACAAGCCTGCTGAGGTCATCCATTATGAAATATACCTTTGGGAGAGTTACAGCCCAGTAGTCTCTGTGGGGTGTCCCATAACTGCGTACTGCTGTAGTGTGATAAACTAGTTAGGTAGGAGTTCTAACCCCAGACTTGGTGAGTGTGTCTCTGCCTGTGTAGAGAGCAATGCTTTTTAGGGTAATCACACTCCCTACAATTGAAATGCACTACTTTAGTAAGGCTGCTGTCATCCACCTAGAAATACACCTCTGGGAAGGTTGTAGCCCAGTAATCTTTGTAGTGCGTCCTATAACTGCGTATTGCTATAGTGTGATATATTAGGTAGGTGTTCTAATCCCAGACTTGGCAAGTGTGTGAGTGTGTGCCTGCCTGTGTATAGAACAATGCGATATAGGGTAGTCACACTCCCTACAATTTAAATGCTCAACTTTGGCAAGGCTGCTGATGTCATCCACCTAGAAATACAGCTATGTGAAGGTTGTAGCCTAGTAATTTCCACAGTGTGTCCTATAACTGTGTACTGCTGTAGTGTGACACATTAGTTAGGTGTGTGCTCTAATCCCAGACTTGGCAAGTGTGTGTATGTCAGTCTGACTCTGTCTGTGTAGAGAGCAATGCTTTTTAGGGTAGTCACACTCCCTACAATTCAAATGCTCAACTTTGGCAAGCCTACTGATGTCATCCACCTAGAAATACACCTCTGGGAAGGCTGTAGCCCAGTATTCTCTGCAGGGGGTGTCATAACTGCATACTGCTGTAGTGTGATATAGAACTGTGGTAGGGTTCTATTCCCACCCATGGAAGTTCTGGATGTTTTGTGTGTGTTTCAAGGTCTGTGTAGGGAGCAATGCATTTTAGGCTAGTCACACTCAGTACATTTCAAATGCCCTATTTTGGCAATCCTACTGATGTCATTCATTGTGAAATACACCTTTGAGGAAAGAGCTCTCCAGTAATCTCTGTGGTGTGTCCTGTAACAGCTCCATGCTGTAGTATGCTATAGACCTCTGTTAGGGGTTCTATACCCACACATGTCGGTTGTGGATGTTTTTGTGTGTGTCAATGTCTGTGTAGGGAGCAATGCATTTCAGCCTAGCCACACTCACTACAATTTGAATGTCCTACTTTGGCAATCCTGCTGATGTCATTCAATGTGATATACACCTTTGGGGAAAGAGCACTCCAGTAATCTTTATTGTGCGTACTATACCTGCGTAATGATGTAGAGTAAAAAACTAGTTAGGTAGGCATTCTACTCTCAGACATGACAAATGTGTGTGTGTGTGTGTGTGTGTGTGTGTGTGTGTGTGTGTGTGTGTGTGTGTGTGTGTGTGTGTGTGTGTGTGTGTGTGTGTGTGTGTGTGTGTGTGTGTGTGTGTGTGTGTGTGTGCATGTATGTGTGTGTGTGTAACTCGTATCCTGTGTGGAAGTGCATGTGAGTGTGTGACGCCTGGGCCCAATGTGGAGTGGGTTTTGCAAATTTCTTATATAGTGGCCCTAGTATATATCACAATGTCCACCGTACATGGATAACAGAGGTAAAACAGTTGAGAAGCTGGGGTGCAAATCCATACCCATACATGTGACATCAAGGCCAGGCAATCACAGTTAGCAACCCCAGTATTACCCAGAGCACACTCTCAACCCATGTCTCACACACACACACACACACACACACACACACACACACACACACACACACACACACACACACACACACACACACACACATGCCTAGGCAACAGCCAATATGTGGGTAGTACACTGCATATTGGCCACTGATAGTAACTATGGAGTGATTGCAGTGGGCTACAGAGGGCATGGCACCCTGTCCATCTGTCCAATAGGCACGTACATGCAGGCAGTGCACCTTCCCCATGTTTCCCACTGGACACCTGCAACACCTGTGGTGCCATCACGTGCCCACAAAGGACATACCATGCCTGAAAACATGCCCTGTATGAACAGATGTCACTGACACCATGGAATGCCATTAGCATGCTATCAATGTAGGTGCAGGGTAAACCTGCTGTCCATTACCAGTTCCCCCCACAGGTGGCCAAGTCTGGCACATCTGATGATAATCTGTGTACACAACATGGGCCAGACACCCCAGGTACAGTTTTACATGTCACTGTACATGATGTGGGAGGTGTGCACATCCCAGACACTGTCCATGTCATGGACTAAGGAACACATACATGGCAAGCGATGCACAGCATTGGCCACACACAATAGTCACCCAGGTGACTGGATGGGGGACAATACCCACCTGTGTGGGTAAATGCAGAAACTATAGCCCTGAGCCACAATGCAGACCACTGTCATGTGACCTGATGCCAAGGTATACCCATCACCTAGCCTTGTATAGCCATCTGGCACAGTCGACCACCACACACCCATGTAGAAATGCACCCATGCATGTCAGTACTGCACCCTGTGTGCTTGTGTGTGTGTTGTATGATGTGTATGATCACATCCACACTCACTACAACCCCCATTGGCATACTAAAGCATGCTGTTTGATGTCAGACACCTCTCCGTCCCCTTTGCCCATATAACCTCCATATGATCCGTGTGGTGCATGCGATGCCTGCACAGTAATGTGTTGTGGCAATCTCACTAGTAATAAGTTGTAATCCTGGCCCTCCCAAGTGTGTCAATGTGTGTGCATCCCTGTGAGAGTGTGGCTGTGTTGACTCTGGCACCTGTTCATGCGGACAGGCACATGTACTTCACCTACCGTATAGCTACCATATCCCTGTTGCAGATGTCACTCACCATCACATATATGTTCTGAGGGCTCCACAACAGGTAATCTATGTGGCACATCCAATAACTGCATATAACTGTGATAGCACTACATATTCATCAAGAGTTTGATACCCTGTACTGCTAGGTGTGTCAAACAAACATGCTTAAGTTTTACTCTCCCACCCCTCACTGACTTGTCTTTGTTTCCGTCTGCCTATCTCACTCTCTCACTCCCTCACTGGTGGATGTGCAGACCTACACCTGCTTTGCTTAGGCAGCAGCATGTGTATTTTAGGCAATGCTCATGATCAGCTGATGGCCTCTGCACAAATTGCAGCCCTTCCCAAGCTGATTGCATGTGGAACAGCTGTGGTAACATTCCCATAGCCAATTGCATGGAAACACACTCTAATATCTAGGAACATCATGTTGGTGTTGGGCCTTTTCATTCACTGTGAGCAGGAACTCGATCTGTTGTTTGGCACACAGCATCTCAGATGGACTGGGGATGACAGTATACACTGTGGAAACAGGCCAACACACAAGAGGGGGATGTGCCTGACCTGACTACACACTGTAAGTGTTGCTATACTGCATTTGGAGTAATGTTGGTAAAACAGGGTGTGTGCGGATATGGCTGTTCTACATGTATTAATACCTGCCATGTCAGTTCTATGTTTATGAGGACCCCCAATCTGCAGGGTCATCTGCAGACTGGGCAGTGTGTGGTGCCTTTGCTTTCATGTGTTACCCACAGAGCATGCATCTGTGAACTGCAGAAGGTAGTGTGAGGATTGCAGTCTGTAGATGGTGAAAGTCGTGACAGTTACTGACTTCGTATCCATCATAGGACATATGTTGCGACAAACCCTGTTACAACAGTAAATGCATGATGTTATCACAACAGCATGTCAATATTGGCCCTGTGCATGTGCTTCTAGCCACAACTCTGTCAACCTTTGTACATATGTCATGCATTAAGAGGTGCATATGTGCTGTACACCATCATTAGTGTCATCATATCTGATAACAAGCCAGTGAAATATCAGACTGCTACACATGTTATGTACAGTAGGGGTTATATTTAATTGTATAACCTGGACATTCTGTGGTTGTTTGTACAGTACTGAGGTTTGTGTACTTATGGTGAATGTCGACAGAGTGTGTATTGTTAATATGTACCTTGGCCTGTGTACAGACTGTGGTAGATGTCATCGTTCTAGGTCCTGTCCTATCTGATGTTACATGCTGCTCCACTATATATTACCGTATAGGCTTACATGTTTGTAGGGCCATACACACACATGTCCCATAGCACAGACAGGCATCAGGCCACACTGTGTTGTGGCCCAGTATATGTAGGGTTAGTGTGTGAGTTGCACATATGAGGATGGTGTTGGACAGATAGTCCATATACTGTAATATTATGCTAGCTTACCATATGTGGCTGTGGCTGTATTCACATTGGCTTTGGTTATACACTTTCACACAAGTGTATCATACTCTCTTCTGTGACATGCCTGTAGAGCCTGCTATATATGCAGGTACATGTGCATTCCCCCATAGGACATGTAGGCCAGTGTTGAGCCAGTCTGTCTGTAGCCTGCACAGTGCTTTGTTACATGGCTAGCAGCTTAGTGTTCTTACCCAATGAAATGTCATGTCCAGATACTTGCCAGATGTACTGCTACTGGGCCTCCCTTAACAGTCATGTATGTCAGACAGAGCGGTGGGATGCTGTACAGATGTATGTCAATATCTAGTGGGTAGTATGTGGCCATGGCACCTCTGTACCAGCAGTTACTATGTGGAAGGACAGACAGGGGTGTGTGAATGCATAACCTACGGGGACGAATATATACCAGCCGTTATGTGTTATACCCATCTACATGGCTGTTAACATCCATACTGTCAGGCTTAGTCCACATGTTCTGCACTAAGAGGTTCTGTGTATACCTCTGATCTGTACAGAGTGTCAGAATGTCCACATCTATTGGCCAATATCTCTGCTGTAGTCAACAGGAGCATTTCGTGCTTGCAGCGGTACTGTACTATGATGTCCTTAGGATGTCTGTAAGTAGCCAATGGTGCACATGTGAAAAGCAGATGTGACCTCCCACACACACCATGTCTGTGAAGACAATCCCTATTACATTAGCAATGGTCTACTAATATACCTGCTGTACATACCTGACATCCCCTTGCACTACGAAATTGGGACAATAGGGGCTGAGGTAGGGCTACAACCCATGTTCAGGACATATGGTGAATATATATGTACATATGATTATCCAAATATCTATATAGACAATTACATATGTACATATCGACATATATAGATGGGTGTGCATATCTACATAGATATGCTTTTACACATCCAGATATATACATATACAGAGCATTATACGTCTACACATATACAGATAGTGATACATATGCACATATACGTATACCACGCTGCCATCCCTGCCAGCAGTCCACTGCTGTTGTAGGCCCACACATACTGTGGGGCTGGGGCCATATGTGTGTGGGCTTCACCTACACAATACATGTGTGCCCATATGCACTCCAGAGGCCAGTGTATGTAACAGTGGTATATGGCCCTGTATTATTGAGTCTAGGGGGGATGCACCATACATAACCTAGGCTGTTACAACATGTGGGGGTATCGGGGTGAGCTGCCTTATGGTATCTGGATGTACAGTACCATACATGTCACCTATCTTGACATTACTTCCATAAAGTGGGTTACTGCAGGCCTACTGCCTCCTGCTATACAGACTGTTCTGTTTGCCAGTGTGCCTGTGATGGTGTCAGTTATGCCTTGTTATGTAACAGTTAGACCCCATTTGGTCAACTGAAGTCTTTACCACCTAGTGATTGTGTACAGAGTGTAGATAGAGGCTGCTGGACTATACACCTGCATCACTTACTGTTGATTGTGTGCTATCCTGTGGCCCAGTCTGTCTTCACTATTGTACGATTTGGAGGGCTTGGCCTGGACAGCAACAGTTGTGAACCTTTCCAGACTGCTGTATTAGTATAACTGTTTCACAGTTGCATTGCTCTGTTTATATGAATGTCAGTGTCTGAACAGCTATATGACATGGCATATAGAACTGTAATAGTACACAAATAAAGGTTTTCCATTTCTGCAAACCTGCATGTGGTGTTTTATCCTATGACCTCTCTGTGGATATATGTTGCAGGCACCGAATGTCATTTGTATGGGTGGCTCATCCAGTGTCCAGTTGTTACGGTGTTAACTGTAGACATAGTGGCTGTTCCATATTGTGTGCGCCTCCTACATAAGTATCTTACTGTACATATCTCTGCATGTGTATGTGTGGTCACATGTATATGTATGTATATATATATATATATATATATATATATATATATATATATATATATATGTATGTATATATATATATATATATATATATATATATATATATATATATATATATATATATATATACACACATATATATATATATATATATATATATATATATATAAAATATATATATATATATATATATATACATACACACACACACACACACACACACACACACACACACACACACACACGCACACACACACACACACACGCACACACACACACACACACACACCAAAAAAGTTTAGTGCACATTGCCAAAAATGGTGCATGGAGTAAAATACAAAGTTCCAAAGCTAAGAATTCCAGCACTCAAAGTGACAAAACTGCTAAATCCAATGTCGGATAAAGTAATTCAGACCCAAAAGCACTTTAGAGTTACAAATGTACTTTTAATATAAGACGGAACAAACATTCAGGTAGCTCCATCATGCAGCCATTCGGCTCAACTGAAGAAAAACACAGATCAGTGACCGATTTCGCCCCCTGATGTCATCAGTGTAAAATTACAAGCAAGCATCACACCAGCCCATATTTTATAGTGAAAACATTTCTAGCCATGATAATTACATGCATTGAAAAAATAAAACATATTAAACAGAGGATCAAAAACAGATAAATATATACATACATATGTATATAAATATATATATATATATATATATATATATATATATATATATATATATAATATAATTCTAATCTCCATGTTTAATATATTATCATACTTCTATTTTAAAGAAAAAAACACTTAAATATTGACTAAAAATATACATAAATAAATACCCAGAAGTAAATCTTCTCATGCAACTACATATACACATTAATAAATATGACAAGGTAGTTATTAAATATAAAGGAAAAAATTGTTAGGAGAGAGTGAAAGCAATGTTGTGTCTTTCAGCTTTTCCCAGTTAGGGGTCACCACAGCGGAACTCCAGTCCGCTAATGATTGGTAGTTGATTTTTACGTGCCGAGTTACCAGCCCTGACGTACAGCCTTCAATGAAGGTACGCCTATTCACGCATGTCTCCACTCAGAAGACGCTCTAGCTGAGAATCGAACCGGACAGCATCTTACTGTGAGGCGACAATGCTACCGCAGAACCACCACTGTGGGTGAAAGCAATAAAGAAGGAAAAAAGGAATCAATTACCAATGATCGTTAAGGCCAGGTTTATATAGAGCCCCCAGTTTAATCATCCACATTCTTTCTTTTTTATCCAAAATTTCATGTTTGGTTAAGTCAGATAATCTACTACCCCTGATAGCATCAATACCTACAAAGAGAAATGAAGCAGTGTTATGGTCACATGAATGTTTGTATAAAGCACTTCTTAAGTGTTTACAATTGATATCACTCGAATGTAAAGCAATCCTGCTCTTCAAACTTCTAGAAGTCTGTCCTATGTAAAAAGCACCACATTGGCATACTGCCATATATATCACCCATTCTGTGCGACAAGTGATGAGACGTTTAATATCAAAAACTTTAGAAGTATTGACTGAAGTAAAGGAATTGGTTCGTGACATCACCTTACAATATACACAATTACCACAGGCATGTGAACCAGTTGGTAAGTCTCTGAATATACTATCCTTAGGCCAATCAATCTGTTTAAACCATGACAAGGATTCCCCTAAGTTCTTACCCCATCTAATTTAGTTCCAATCAAATGTTAGATTTGTGGATTTGTGGTTAATTATGGAACAAATTTTTTCAAGATACGTACTGTCATAGATAACCATTGGGAAGTGCTTAAATCGGGTCCTTTTTTTGATCAGCTTCTTGATTCTAGATGTTCATACAGTTTTAGACGGAGTAAGAACTTAGGGGAATCCTTGTCGTGTCATTAAGGATGGTATATTCAGAGAATTACCAACTGGTTCACATGCCTGTGGTAATTGTGTATATTGTAAGGTGATGTCACGAACCAAATCCTTTACTTCAGTCAATACTTCTAAAGTTTTTGATATTAAACATCTCATCACTTGTCGCACAGAATGGGTGATTATATATGGCAGTATGCCAATGTGGTGCTTTTTACATCGGACAGACTTCTAGAAGTTTGAAGAGCAGGATTGCTTTACATTCGAGTGATATCAATTGTAAACGCTTGAGAAGTGCTTTATACAAACATTCATGTGACCAAAACACTGCTTCATTTCTCTTTGTAGGTATTGATGCTGTCAGGGGTAGTAGATTATCTGACTTAACCAAACATGAAATTTTGGATAAAAAAGAAAAAATGTGGATGATTAAACTGGGGGATCTATATAAACCTGGCCTTAACGATCATTGGTAATTGATTCCCTTTTTCCTTCTTTATTGCTTTCACTCTCTCCTAACAATTTTTTACTTTATATTTAATAAATACCTTGTCATATTTATTAATGTGTATATGTAGTTGCATGAGAAGATATACTTCTGGGTATTTATTTATGTATATTTTTAGTCAATATTTAAGTGTTTTTTTCTTTAAAATAGAAGTATGATAATATATTAAACATAGAGATTAGAATTATATATATATATATATATATATATATATATATATATATATATATATAATATATATTTATATACATATGTATGTATATATTTATCTGTTTTTGATCCTCTGTTTAATATGTTTTATTTTTTCAATGCATGTAATTATCATGGCTAGAAATTTTCTCACTATAAAATATGGGCTGGTGTGATGTTTGCTTGTAATTTTACACTGACGACACCAGGGGGCGAAATCGGTCACCGATCTGTGTTTTTCTTCAGTTGAGCCGAATGGCTGCATGATGGAGCTACCTGCATAGCTCTCAACCTTCCATCTCCAAAATGTGGAACACTCGCCTTCATAATGTGGAGCAAATGGGCAAAATGTGGAACACATACTAATGACTTACTAACAACTTCAACTAGGAAGGTCATAGGATGGTTAAAATATGCTGGTTTTACTTCTAAAGAAGATCTTTTAATGAATTAATATGATTAATTTCTATTTACCATGGATTTCACTTAAAAAAATTCCTAACACTGAATGTGTGACAGACTCTTTCAATGTGGAACTTTGAGGAACTTTGTGGAACATGAACTTTTTAAGACCTCAAATGAGGTACGTTCCTCGTAATGAGGTACACTTGAGAGGTATGGTACCTGAATGTTTGTTCCGTCTTATATTAAAAGTACTTTTGTACCTCTAATGTGCTTTTGGGTCTGAATTACTTTTTCCAACATTGGATTTATCAGTTTTGTCACTTTGAGTGCTGGAATTCTTTGCTTTGGAAATATATATATATATATATCTGTATATGCATATATGTGTCTGTGTATATGTATCCTGGGGATGTTGATAGCTTCCACATTTTACATTTCCTATGGGAGCCAGACTGTACTGCATGATATGTTACCAATACCAGCCTGACATCATACAGGTGGGATGTAGTACTGTTAACATCTTGTGCCCATGTCGTGTCAGGACCTGGTTATGGTATCTGCAACACTTGGTAGTGTAATGCAGGGCGGATGTGTTTAGCTGTAGGGGGGGGTATACCTATTCGTACAAGACATATATCGTTTGAGGCCTTTCAACCCCATTAATGGTGCATGTGGACACATATGATTTAGTTAATCTCCCACTGATATCTACACATGTATGTCCATATATAACTATATGGATATATATATATCTATATATATATATATATATATATATATATATATATATATATATATCTGCTTACATATATACATATATATAACTATGTCCATATATACCTACATAGATATATATCTGCTTACATATATGTAACTTGCTGTGTATGTGTACATATAGGTGTAAACATATGTATGTGTTGATGTAGGTATTCACACGAATATATGTTCATATATATTTATATATATATGTATATATATATATATATATATATATATATATATATATATATACATATATAGATATGTTGTAGCTGTTTAGATATTAATATATTTACACACATACACATACATCTACATGTTGGACTACATTCTCTGTACTGTTTAATGACTGGGCTGGATGATATGTTTTTGAAAGCAGGAGTATGTATATCTGGCATGGCTAAGTGGTAAATCACTTTGTCTATGGTGTGCAGGGCCCTGGGTTTGAGCCTTGCAGAGGTTTGTTTGTTTTGTTGCTGGACAGAACACGGGCCATTGGATACAGAGTGATTATGGCACTTTAAAGCAGTTGTAAGCGGGTTTGTGCAGATGTAAGCACTAGTAACTTTTGGTTACAGTTTCTTATACTCAGCTTTTAATTTGCTTAACCAGTGTAGGCATTGCTTACCCCCACGCAAACAGGCTTAGTCCCTCTTACCGCTGCTTAAAAGTGCTTACTCCCACTTACCCTTGCGCTAATTTCTTTAAAAGAAAAGAAAAAAGGGTTGATAGGAAAGTGGTAAAAATGGGGCACAAAGAGGGAAAGACAGTAGGGAAAATAGCTAGGGATGTGCAGGAAGAGTGTAGGGAAGGTCCATAGCTGCCCATTTCTTCTACAGCAACAGCTGTGCATATACACTGAATTTGGAGGTAGATTTGGACACTCAAACCCCTGGGAGAGTGGTGAGGACAACAATAGTAAGTTGTGATGCCAATTAGACCAGATTACATGTGTCCAGTGGACATGTGTGCGAAATGGACAACTATGTATGGGGAGAGATTTTTTTGTGAGAACAGATTACCCTTTTTTCTTTTTTTCAGGTGAGAGTGGGATGTTGGGGAGGGGTAGTAGGTATATTTGGGGAGGTAGGTTGGGTAGCTTAACAGACAAGACACACAAAACGCATACAGGGGTGGTATATGACACATGTGGGGGGTAAACACCTTGATGGGGAGGGGTGTTGGGATATCAGAAGCCCACAAGCTCCCTAGTGGTAACAGTGGGACTGAGGTCCTCACCCATGGGCAGTCGCTACTGCACCTTCCCAGCCCCGAAGTGGCTGTGCTGGGAGCTGAGCCGCAGAGCCAGGCTGACTCTCTAATTGTGACACGCGGCCCTCGTGCTGGCGTAGAAGATCACCAAACTGCTAGTTGATCGCTCTACGCACCACGACCCCAACCTGGAGGGCCTATATCACCATATCGAATGGTGATAATACCGAACGTTGAAAATATCGAAAGTTCACGAGAACGAACTTGCTATTGTGGGGGGCTGTGCCCCCCACACCACCCGCTAAATATATATTCCAACTCCGAGGTCGCACTACAGTGAGGAAAGGGCAAATATCCCAATCCTCACTGTACCACGACCCCAAAAACACAAGTTAATTTTCATGAACTTTCAATATTTTCACCATTCGGCATTATCACTATTCGATATGGTGATATAGATCCAACCTGGCAATGGGTGACAGGTGCCTGTCCACACCCACTCCCAGGGGGGGTGAGCCTCATCACCTGAGGCAGTTACACCCAAGGTGGTGCAGGACCAGTGGATAGGGAGGTCTGGGGTTGGGCCCCAGACATGCTGGTGCCTGGTGCCACGGCCAGCTGAGGTGGGACAGGTGGGTCCCCTGGGACCGGCCTTCCCAAGCGTGTTATAGTGTTTAGATTTCATCATCATATATGGTTTAGTAATAGTCAACACATTCCAGGGTTAGGTATAACAGCATGCATAGATATTCCCATTATCCCAGACACCAGATACGGAACAGTTGCATAGCAAGCAAAACACATATGGGACCACAGTGGTAATAACAACAGCATGCAGGTACGTTGATGGCACCATGCCAGCAATGTTGGAATAATTCAATAAATGGCACATGCATGAGAACCATTAAAATATTTATCAAACAACTGGACATTATCAGAGTCATTACATACCAGATGGGGTGGGTATGTTGATTATTGTTGGAGATAAGGTGGGGGGAGAGAAAGATGCCAATTAACAGGTAGTATATTCCTGTAGTCCACATTACTTTCCTAGTCAGTGCTGTTATCTGTACCTTACAAGTCTTATTACACTACCCTACAGCCTTATTTTGGACAGTGATATGGTTGTCGTCACCATTACACATGAACCGGTTTTACCTGCAGTATACACCTCTTACCTGGCATACCTGTGGAGGGAATGTTTGTTAACACTAACTAACTGTTTGTACACATACACCCGGATTCTGGGTTGATGTTTTGCACTATGTTATCCAACTCTTTCTCCTCAGACTCTGGCCATATGTTGATCACATGCTGGTGTGCCTGGACATATCGAGAATATTGCCCTCTTCCACCTTTAGTGACCTGATACACACATGCTTTCATACACAGTTATATTATGTAGCACAGTGTGGGTGACAGTGACCAGTGATACTTTATTATTCAGAGAAACTGCAACACACAATCCCCTACAATACCAGGGTGGACAGTACCAGTACAGGTTATATTGGTCTGTATTTCTCAGCACAGTGTTCACATCCAATGTACCTGTGGGAGCAATGTTTGTTAGCACTACCTGACAGGTGTGTTCTCATGATGGTTGACAATCACTTGTATTCCCTGTTTGCTGGCTACACATCTGGGATCATCCCACAGACTTACCAAGGGGACAGGGGGACAGGCAGCAGACATGTGCTCATATATGCTGCCTGTCCCCCTGTCCCCCTGGTAAGTCTGTGGGATGATCCCAGATATGTGGCCAGCAAACAGGGAATACAATTGTATTCCCTGTTTGCTGGCTATACATCTGGGATCATCCCACAGACTTACCAGGGGGACAGGCAACAGATATGGACACATATACTGGACATCCTGGCCTCATGTGTACAGTTGTGGGGTATGAATCTGTATGCAGTCTAATTCCACTCCCAGGATTTAGACCATGGCTGTGTCTGCTACAACGTAAACACGGTCCATCACAGTTGTGTCTGCTATATTGATATTGCTGTATATCTCCAATCTGCTTTCTGTCTTATTAATCCCTTGTGCTTATGCATTCTGACCTTGTATAACAACACTCTTATACAGATTTCCTAGACTGTTATATGTTGTAGGACAGTGTGGGCGACAGTGATGTGTAATACCTCATTATTCAGAGGAACTGCATATCATTCTTGTATTTCTGGGCATAGTGTTGATATCTGACAGACCTGTGGGAGGAATGTTTATTAGCACTACCTGAATGTTCCCACACACAGTACCAAGTTCCACATTACTATTATGCACATACATCTCACTCTGTTATTGTACACACTCTGACCACAGCTTAACAAGTTGGAGTGTAAATGGGACATACGTGGCTTCTTAGTCAAATAAGGTATTGGGGAGTTGCTAGTGTGTCAGGTTTGTTGTCATAGATGTGTGTCAATCCGTTTATTTATTTATTTATTTATTTCAGTTTGGTGACCGGGGAAGTCCACTGGGCCCATGAGTGCCCGTTTTCAGTGGAGGCCCGGGGAGAAAAGCTCCAACAATTACATAAACATTTAAGATACAAAAGTATGTAAGTTACAAAAATAAAGTACAGTTTTCATGAATGAACATTCTGTATCAGGCTTAGTACACAAAAGACAATTATGATGTATCTGGAAGGCTGTACTGTGGAGATTCACTTGGGAAAATTCATGATAACAATTGAAATGTAGCAAACATACGAAGCAATCAATGAAAGTAAGGAAACCGTTTACAGGCACTAGTTTGATAAAAGTGGTTATTTACAATGTTTACAAGGAAGATAGGTATAGTATGTTAGTGTAAGGAAACCATTTAAAAGCATTCATTTGACATAAGAAGCTATTTACAATATTTACAAGGTAGATAGATATAGAATCTTCAGAAGGAGTTGCAGAGAGCTAGAGACAGCTCAGGGAACTAGTTGTTGGGGTGTTAGGGAGAATAAGCAGGCAAGGAGTAAAAATTCTTTTGGGTAGTAGTTAGAAAGTTGTATTTCATGTTTGCTTCCTATACGTCAGGGATCATCCCACTGATTTCCCAGGGGGACAAGTTGATAGGCAATAGATATGGGCCACTGTAATAGACATTCTGGACATATCTGTACAGTTGTGGGGTATGATTCTGTATGCAGACTACTACCACTGGCAGGATTCGAACCGTGGCTGTGTGTGCTAAAAAAGCAAAAGTTCACATCTCAGCTGCATGTGCTGTTCAGTTTTTGTTGTCTGCATTTTCCCTGTTTACTATCTATGTGTCTCTCAGTTGTACTAAATGGCCTCTGGGGATTACACCTGTCATATATAGGCATTCCTACACATTCAATTTATGGTGCATGGTGTGGGTAACAGTGCTTAATGCAACAGTACTATTACATGATTGCAAATCTACATTACCATATGATACCAGAATATACACATGCAGTCCAGCAGTTAGACCTGTTTTGTCAGGATATTACACTTTTATTGACATACAAACAATATGAGACTCTTCCTGCCATATTCTCTAGTGGATGCAGTACTTGCCTTGAAAAATACAGGTTTGATACTAGCAATTAATTTACTGCTACTTTTATTTTTACTTCCTATGACAGTAAAAGCATGAGTATTACTGACCTGCCTCGCATCGCAACTTTGCCAGGCAGCTGATGTGGGCCTACTGGTTCGCAGCCCACTCTGTTGCAGCTGTGGGCGATAAGATGACTATTGAGCCATACCCATCCATGATATACCTGATATGGCAATTATTACACACATACTGGGGTGATACTTACACACATCTGGAACATCCCCTGATGTTCTAGCCTCTTGGAGCCACTCTTCCAAGAGGTGCCCCTTCTGCCGCTTCAGGTCGGCATAGTGGTGCCTGATCTGCTCACCAGTTCGGGGTATGCCAGTGGCACTGGTAAGGTTGCGGGCGACATGGTCCCAGGCCTCTGCCTTATATTGGGAGCCCTGGCACTGGCCCTGCAGCAGTCTTTGTGCATGGTCTTTAACTAGGAGTCCTGCCATGACCTTGGACTCCTGGATGCACCAGTGCTGCACCCGGATGCGCACTCCTTCTCCCCTTACTGCCATAGTGCCTGCAAGGGGAAGCTACAACCAGTTATGAGATGTATTCCCGCCTCTTTGGTTTAAGTAGGGCTAATTTCCCACACTTTTCCATGATTGGCCAGTTATGAAAAGGCTATGCTATGGGCAAACTTGCTTACCTAAGGTTGGCATTGTTTGAAGGGGTATATCACTGGGCACAAAGAGTTAGCTGGTCTACACATTGCTCACACTTCCTAAGCTGGCCTGTGCAATGCTTAGCGTTGCTTACATTAGACTTTCATTATAATGCCTTTTTGGCATTGTGTTATTATTCATTACACCTCATATGTATGCCTGGTATCCGTGATTGATGTGTACGTACACTCTGTGGGGTCCTTGTGTTTTACTGGGGACTTCAACACTCTATTACAATTACACATCACTTCTGGGCTTTCTGCTGTACTCCAGTTCACATATTTATGTTATGTAGTGGGTTATGGCACATATGACTGTATAATGATGCCTTTCACAGGTTCAATTTGGGTATACTATGGTGAGGACTTGTTTGCTACTATCTCATTCTTCTGTACTTCTGTGATGGTTTGGTGTATAGCTACTGGGCCTATGGTCCTGGGTTCGAGACCTGCATGGCTGTTTATTTTGTTGATGGGCAGAACAAAAGCCGCTGAATACAGAGTGATTAAGGCACTTTTGAGCAGTTGTAAGTGGGTTTGCGTGATGGTAAGCACTGCTAACCTGCTGTTACATCTGCTTACAGAGAGTTAGTTTTAGAATTGCTTGGTCAGTGTAGGCATTGCTTACTGCTGCGCAAATGGGCTTAAGGCTGCTTACTAGTGCTTAAATATGCTTACTACTGCTTATTTGTGCTTACACCGGCTTACTAGTGCCTTATTCATTATGACACTGACACCTCACATGTGCATTTACTGCAGTACTCCAGTTCATAAATATATGTTATTTAGTGGGTTATGCAACAAAATATTGGTCATAACATGCTTTGCATTGTAAAGTAGAATTGCTGCAGTGGGACTCGAACCAGGAATGCTTGCTCATAAGGCAAATGCTCTGCCCACTACACTATTGCTATGCTGCTTCATTTCCATATATCTTTCTTGTTATCCTCTTCAGCCTTTTAAGGTGCTTTAACCGTAGCTAAGTGATGGGCACACCCACGCACCTATGGTTAGCTGTAATTGGATTTTTAAAGAAAAAAAAGGGTTTCTTCATTTTATTTCTACATTCTGTTCTCTTATATACAAGGGAGACTGTTGGTGGGGATATTCAGTCACCTATGAGTGGTCTCACTCATTGCATATGCCTTTCTGCTGTTCTACATTGTGGGGGCATGTTTATTCTGAGAGCTCTGCTCTCAGAGACACCCCCTGCACTTTTACACACTCCGTGTATGCTTAGGAGCTTGGGCAGCATGCATCATTAATATGCATGCCGCGCTGCCGTCCTGCTCCTAAATGGTTGCTTCCATACAGGACTAAGCTAGTTCTGCATGGAAGATTAATAAATCCGGGAGTTACTGTTATATTTGTTAAGAATCCGGGAGTTACTGTTATATTTGTTAAGTAGTGTCAAAGTGCCTTTTCTAACTCACTGGAAAATTAGTGTTGCCTTAGACTATCATAGGTTCATAGGTTCATAGGTTCATACTAGGCTATCTGCCCTAGGGCATTTATAAGCCTAGCCAGAATGTGTTTGGCTTTCGCCACCCATTTTAAATATATTTGGCTATGCCCTTTTTCGAGGTTAGTATACTGTGCCTCTGTCTAACAGTGACACAGAAGTGATACCCGGGGTAAACCTACAATCTCCAATCCACTCATCAAGATTCCTCTTGAAGAGAGTCAATGAGGGACTCTGCCTAACCTGGACTGGGATTTTATTCCAGAGTGAAGGGAGCCTCTGGGTTATGAATCTGTCCCTCCAGCATGTCCTATTTATTTCAGTGCTGAGGTTCAAGTCTCTCCGGCGCGTAGCTCAATGGGATTTGGATTTTCTGAGGTGCAGCATGTCCATTAATTCCAGGTTGGACATGGCTTTATACGTCAGGCACAGATCGCCTCTGAACAGGCAGTATGCCACTGAGTAGAGCTGGAGTTTCTTTAACCGGGCAGCATATGGCATCTGTTTGAGCCCTTTGATCCTCTTGGTGAGGTACTTTTGGGGTCTTTCCAGTTGCTGCAGGTGTCTGGTAAGGTACATCCCAAAAGGGGCATTGTACTCAATTATGGACCTGATGAGGGATGAGTAAAGAGGCACGATGACCTCCCCTGATCTGGATGTGAATCCCTTCATGATTAGGTGGGCTATATAAAATGTTTTTCTAACCACTTTGGCCACGTGGTTGTCAAATGAGAGATTGCTATCAACTTGGGTCCCTAGGTCCCTAATTACTTCTTCTGTACTTAATGGATTACCACCTATGTGGTAATTTGTGGGCACTTTGTTTTTGCCAAAGGGGATGACTATACACTTTTTGGCATTTAGCTTGAGGCCATGGCTCTGGCACCAGTTGTCTGTTTCTATGAGGCCCTTTTGGAGGATGCTTGTGTCGGCTGGAGAGTCGATTATGGCGCCCAGTTTGCAGTCATCTGCGAACTTGGTCAGCCACAGTCCTTCCATGTATCATCATGCCATCACTTTTTTTTATTGTAAAACCCATGGAAGCAGTATTTTTTAATTTTGGAAAATGTTAAAAAGACGTGCTCCAGATTGATTTCAGAAGGGGGTGCAAAGCTGAATTCAGGGAACAAAAGGGAGTGAGAAGTAGCAAGAGAAGTCCTTGGGGTCAGAAAAGAAGGTACCATTGGAGGGATGTTTGTGTCAAATTGTTATTTAATTCAAAGCTTCCTATCTATTTTATGTATTTATTTTAAATTTGTTAACTGAGAAAGTCTGAATGGGATAAACCCATTTTCAGCGGAGGTCCAGGGAGAAAAGTTCCATATAATATAATAAAAAAATATATATATATAAATATATATATATATATATATATATATATATATATATATATATATGAATATATATATATATATGTGTGTGTGTATACATATATATATATATGTATATATATATATATATATATATATATATATATATAAACAATACGAACCCAACGGAAGGAGCTTGAATAAACTTGAAAGATAATCGTATGTCCAATATGCAATCTCAAAAGTCAAGTTCTTAGCCGTGTCCGGCTAAACACACTGGTCAGATGGTTGAAACACGTATTTTCGCTATTTGGTGAAGTCGTATGATTTTGTGTTAGTGGACTGGATTTATGATTGCTGAATAGTCCATGGATAAGTGAAGTCGCATGGGTCGCTATGACTATCTGAAAAAGGAGGGATTTTGCAACAAGTCTTCTAGGAATTGAATTCTATCCAGTGTTTCAACCATCTGACCAGTGTGTTTAGCCGGACACGGCTAAGAACTTGACTTTTGAGATTGCATATTGGACATACGATTATCTTTCAAGTTTATTCAAGCTCCTTCCGTTGGGTTCGTATTGTTTATATTCTTTTTGGAACCGCATTGGTTGTTTGTACATATATATATATATATATATATATATATATATATATATACATATATGTATGTATATATATATATATATATATATATATATATATAAATATAAATATATACATATATGTATATATATATATGAATGAGAAAGCATAATTATTTAGTTTCCATTACATACAGAATAGTAAAAGGTTTTTAACAAAAGTACGACGTAAAACTTGATCATATAAATGTATATACATAAATAGTATAGAATTTTAGAAAGGATATAAATCTAGGTAACAGATTCAATAGTTGAGGCAAGCTTAGTATATGAAGTTCCACTGGAATGAACTGTGTGAGACACTTAGCCTGGTATGTTACATGAGTTTGGCAAGTAAGTTTTGAGCATTTTTGTTAACTGGTTAAGGTTGCTTGTGACTCATATGATGGGGAAGGGATAATAAAAATAATAAGTTCTAATAATAATACAATAATATAATAAGTTCTAAGTTACATAATAATATAATATAATATAATATAATATAATATAATATAATATAATATAATATAATATAATATAATCAGTGTTGTGCTAGTTACTTACAAAAGTAATAAGTTACTATTGCTAGCTACTTTTCAGTGAAAGTAACTATTACTTACTAGCTTTCTAAAAAAGTAATATATTGCTGTTACTAGTTACTAACTAAAGTAATGTGTTACTTTTACATAAGTATAGTTTATTAATTATAATATTAAGATTTACTCACACAAGTAAGCACATGCAAATAAGTGTATTATTAGTTGTATACACAATGTTACAATAATGATGAATAGCATTTAAGTGTTGAAAAACTCCAGCAGGCTAATCTTTATAGCTGGGTGGCACAGTGGTGCAGCGGTTAGCATTGTTACTTCATAGCAAGAGGTTTCCCGGTTTGATTCTTTCTGTGTGGAGTCTGCACATTCTCCCTGTGGGTGTGCTCTGGTTTCTTCTCACATTCCCAAGACATTCTGCAGTTGGATGAGACATTTTAAAGTGGTACTAGGTTTATGTGCCTTCTGAAGAAGGTTGCTTCTTGTTTTGTGAATGATCAGCTATGTTGACCCCTGATGGAAGCAACTGAAAGGAAAAGAAGAAAACTAGTCTTTATAGCTAGAGAGTCACAATTTATTTTATTTATTTATTTATTTTACATTTGTTGACCGGGCTAGTCCAGCTGGATAATTTCCATTTTCAGTGGAGGCCCGGGGAGAAAAGCTCCACAATTAAAACAAGGTTAAACATTAAAGCAACAATGCATACATTTTAGTGTAGTAGAAAATACAGCGAAAAAAACAGGTAAAAAACAAATAGCCTAAGCTATATATTCATATTATTTATTTATTTATTTTTTTTTTTTTAGAACAGTACAGTAATTTAGTCATTTGAAATAGCAGGGAAGGATAGTGATTTTAACGTAGGGAGGTATGGCTGAAGAGCGAAGAAGTCATTTAGTCTGGATTGGTACAGGAGCAGAGCCAGAAGTTGTTAAGATGTAATAGAAGTTGTTTTTTGAAAAGTTGAAAGGAGTCTAGTGAGGTAATGTGTGGGGGGAGGTTATTCCATATTTTCCCTATGGAGTTTGAAAATAGACAGTTACCTGCTGAATTTGTAATTCTAGTTGTGGTGAAACACAAACAATAATTAAACCCAACCATACACAACCAGCATTGCAAGACTTATAGGTTCATATGTGTTTACTAGGCTAATGACCACAAGGTCCTTTTTAAGCCTAGGCATGCATCCAAAATCTCTAACAAGTTCTGATACCTGTAATAAGTGTAAGCAGGGGCTTGGGAGATGAAACATTTACAAGCAAGTGCCTGGGAGATGAACCATTTACAGGTTGCCTATGTCCATTAGACATATAGATGTCAAATTAGGGATGAATTTCCTGTTTCCTGTCCAAGTTGCACTTGAATTGGGTTAGGGAGGAACTCTGCTTCACATGGATGGGGACCCTGTTCCAGAGACAGAGTAATCTCTAGGATACATACCTGTCTCTCCAGCAGGTCCTATTTATATCACAGACAAGGTTTAAGTCTTTAGAATTGGTAATTTTGGTGCTGCTTGTTTTGTGGATGTGCAAGAGGTCCATCAGAGTGGGGTCTGTCAATGCCCTGTATGTCAGGCATAGCTCTCCCCTCAAAAGCCTGTAGGAGACAAATACAGGCATAGAGCCTTGAGGCGGTCTGCATAGGACATTTTACTTAAGCCTTGTATTCTTTTAGTGAAGAACCTCTATGGACATTCCAACTGTTGGTTATGCCTGGTTAGGTGCATACCAAAGGGGGCATTGTACTCAATGATAGATCTGATGAATGCCAAATACAGTGGAACAATGACTTAATTGGACTTAGATGCCATACCTTTTTTATAAGTTGTGCAACACAGAATGATTTCCTCACTACTGCAGACACATGATGGTAAAAGGCTAAATTACTTTCTATGTGTATTCCTAAGTCCCTGACTACTGGGTCAACTCTAAGGGATATGTTGTCAATATGATAGTTACCAGGGGTGGATGACTTCCCAAAGGATACTATTATGTATTTCTTAGCATTTATTTTTAGTCCATGCCACTGACACCAATTGTTTGTCTGTGTCAGCCCCTCCTGGAAAACAATTGTGTCAGTGTGGGATTCAATGACAGCTCCTAATTTGCATTCATCTGCAAATTTAGTCAGCCAGAGACCACTGACATTGGCCTTGACTTCAGAGAAGTAAATGCCAAAACGGAGCAGTACAAGGACTGATCCCTGAGGGACTCTACTTGTGACTGGTTTCTTTGTAGAGGTGGTCTCCCCAATTATAACTTCCAGGGTCCTGTCTGTGAGGCAGTTGTCTATCCACCGGGTGACATATGAATTTCTACCTAACCTTTTGACTTTGTCAACAATGCCCGAGTGGGGTATTGTGTCAAATGCCGTGGCCAGGTCAAGGTAGGCAGTGTGAACCATTTTCCCTCATCCATTGCTTTGGTGACCTTCTCAAAGAAGTCCACCAGGCTGAGTAGGCATGATCTGCCCTTGAAGATACCAAACTAGGTTGGGTCCAGTGACTGGAGGTTTCCTATATCACTATTGATCATTTACATGATAATTATTTCCATGACTTTACATATAAGACTAGTGAGACTTATAGGTCTAGTTTCCAGAGTATGTGGATGGTTCACATTTGTGCAGAGGGATGACTGCGGCTGTTTTCCATTCATGAGGCACAAAGGCTGTTTAGAGGCTATAGTTTAATAGCAATTCCAGAGCCCTGATAATAGGTCATGTTTCATGCTATTTAGGTATCCTGTGATATTGTCTGGGCTTTCCTGGAAGAGTTCACCAAGACTCTGACATAACTTGCTGTGAGGAAAAGGTTAGTTGGCTTTTAATTTCTTGTATTTTGCATTACTTTCTTGCCTTCTTCTATTTTGTATACTGTGATTTCTTTTCTTTACACTGTTTTTACTTGTATTCTGCTTTCAATTGCATATTGAAACTTGGAACGAGACCACAGCTGTGTCTCTTCTGAGTCACACAGAACTTTTTCCCACCCTCGAACCCTGTTGCTGTTGTGTTCTTAAACACAACTGTCTTTCTAATTGCCTGCCCCTTATGTAAATTTGACCACATATCTCCTTCCCTCTCCCCTTTCACTGGCTGTTGTGAGTAAGCACAAAATTATCCGTTTGTGAAATCACTCCCCTTCAACTATTTAAATTTATTGGCCATCCCACTGTATTCTGTAAAGCCAGAAAACGAAAGTGCCCACCCCCTTTCCATCTATCTTGCTCTTTTAAAATTAGTGACTCTTCACTTAGCTGAAACATAGTTACCCCCCTTTTCATATTTAACTGCTTAGTGCACACTGCAGTGTTTATAATAATAACCCATTTTTTCATGTTCCCTTTAAACATCTATTGCAAGACCACCAGTTACTGGAGAGCCCACATTCTACCTCAAAGTAGTCACCTTATGATTAGTGCTTCTGTTTTCTCTTGGTGAGAGATGGAGTACAGAGACATTATTTCCTGGAGACTGCTGACCACCACAAAGCCTAATAACTGCTTCATAGGTGACAACTTGGAATTTTTACTTATATTCTGCTCCTGGTGGGAGAAGTAGCAGAGTGCATTGTTTCCTGACTGTTTCTGATTGGACAGTGAGTGTCTGTACTTAAAATTCCTGATTGGTCTGGTTGCTGTTCAAGGCATCTACCAGGAAAAGGCTACGACAAGCCTACAGACCCTTGCATTATCTGGGACAAGACTGTGGATCACCAAAAAGGCTATGGCCTTCTTCTCATCTTAAGATTGGTGCTAATGTTTTGCTTCTGGTGAGAGAAGAAGCAAAGGAGCATTGCATCCCAGTAGAGTGAAGCTGTGGTGAGACCAGCACTAGTGGTAGCCAGGCAGTAGCTATTCATGCGACTCCTCTCTTTTCATCATTCTTGACAAACTAATTCTTTGTTTTCAGTAAGTACTGCTTGATTTGTTTCTAACTTCAGAATATCTGCATAAATACTTCATCCTTAAATTTTCAAGGTCTACGTATTAGTTTCCCCTCAAGTGTTTGGTCATGCCCTGCACAGACACCTTGAGTGACATTTTTCCTGTAATATCTCGATTGAAATTTCTCCAATACCTAGTTGCATTCAGGACAACTAGTTTGCAGTAACAAGCACTGCCCCCAGAGTTGCAAACTGAATACTCCTGATATTGTTTTATATTCTCACTCCAGCTATCTAAGCAATAAAAAGGGTCTGTTGCCATGGATATGAACTTTCCCACCAACTCCATTACCAGCTTGGTGGATACGGGCATCCTGGGGCAATGTAGAAATTGACTCATGTTTACTGACAACCAGTTAATTCTCAAACAAACTGGTATGGTGTGTGAGAGATTTATTTACACAACGTCAATGGAGGCAAAGCTCTCACATAAAAGTACTCCTGATGTCAATAAAGTTATCAGTAATACACATGCTGCACCCATCACACACAATTCAAAGCAGAAATATAGACCCACATATGCTGAGGCACTTAAATGTAAAGTTATCAGTAATACACATGCTGCACCCATCACACACAATTCAAAGCAGAAATATAGACCCACATATGCTGAGGCACTTAAATGTAAAGTTCCTTAACCCCAAAGACCTCCCAGATGAAGTACACATACCAAATACCATCAGCAGCCCCAAATGCACTCTTTCAACACAACATCCACATCAACACATAGAGCCACATCTCATAGATCCTCTACATCTAAGCCCATAATGCAAGCCACCACACAATCCAATATTCTGGTCACTGGAGACTCCATCATGAGACACATTGATGTCCCTCTTACCAGGATGAGTAAGGAGAAAGTCACAGTCAGTTTCTTATCAGGGGCCAGGATCAGCCACATTATACATGCACTCAGGTCATTGTACCTCAAGTACCAGTATGACTCAGTCATAGTCCATGTGAGTGCAAATGACCTGAGACATACCTCCCTATACTATATGAAGAGAGACATCATGGAGCTCTTGGAATCTGTGTCTCAGGTTGGTATGAGCCTAGCATTAAGCAGCATGTTACCTTCTCCAAGGATGATGCCACAATATGCACAAAATATGACTGACTTTAATAATTGGCTTAGCTTCTGGTGTCATTCTAAGGGGTGCAATATTTATCATCTTGCAAGGAAATGGTCAACAGACCACGCTGCTTTGCCAGAGAAGGTCTGTAACTCTCTCCTCTAGGCTTTATAATATTAGCTGAAATATTGTCTTCCCCCATGATGCCTTTTTTTAGGCAGTGCCAAACTGAAAGTACTTGTGACACATCAAATCAAAACCAAGAAATTCTAAAGGTATTACTGCTCAATGCTAGGAGTCTAAACAAAAAACTTCACTCCCTAGAAGGTCTGTTCAGCCTAGAGAATGCTGATGTCTGTATGGTTACCGAGACATGGTCTAAAGCCGCGGATTGCACAACAGTGTAAGGTTATAATGTCTTCCACACATTTAGAACAACTACTACACAGACAGGGACTAAATGTGAAGGTGTCTCTATTTACATAAAAAATAAATATACCTCAAGGATGTTCAAACAGGATAATGCACTTGAGCTGCTCCATGTTCAAATCACCATAGTAAAATCCAATACCACTTCCTTGCAAGCTATAGGTCCCCCTCTATGACCCAGGAAACCCATACCATGTGTTTAAACATATTAGAAACACTCACCATCCAACCCAATACCATATCATGGGCAACTTTAATTACCCCACTATTAACTGGGAATCCTATATGACACCAAATATACAAGTACAGAGATTCTTGGATTTTGTAAACACAAACGCCCTGAACCAGCTAGTCAATACACCAACCAGGGGTGAACCATGCTGGATCTGGTCCTCCGTAATATGGGAGACTGCTGCACACCCCCTACTGTAATGTCTTCCCTGGTAAGGTCAGACCACAAAATGGTCTTCTTTGAAGTAAAAATAAAACCTGGACCCCCAGCTAAACCTGAAATATTCAGGAACTATTCTAAGGCTAACCTACTCCTATTAAGTGACAACCTGGCAAAATTTCAAGCCCCCATAAACCCTAATAATACTGCTGCCTATGCAGAACTGTTCACAGAAACCCTGTACAAGCATGTTAATAGCTGCATAGAGGCAGCTGTACTCACCAGGAAGAAATACAGAACTAACTCAAAACACAAGCCCCCCTGGTGGAATCACAAAATCAATAGGCTGTAAAACAGAAGGAAGAAAATCATGGCAAAAATTAGGAGGTGCAGCACCTAGCAGGATAAAAGCACTCTCATCAAACTAAACAAACTTCTCAGAGGATAAATAAAGTCTACCAATGCCAAATTTGAGGTAAATTTGGCCTCCAAAACCAAGAACAACTACACAGCATTTTTAGCTATGTCTGCAGCCTCAAAGGTAATAAACAATCGTGTGCAGAACTCATTGTAAATGGAGCCAGCTATACTGAGCAAGAAGATATAGCAAACCTACTTGCCGATAAATTCAGCTGAAATTTTAACCTTCTCTCCCCCTCAACCTTCCCTCAGGAAATACCATTAAATATAACTCCACCTACTTTCACTAGGGAACAGGTCCTTAATGCTCTCTCTAAGGCCAAGAACACTGAATTAGTGGACCCAGACAATATCCCAGGGAGTCTATATTATGCTGCTGAAATGCAATACCAGTAAACACCTATATATCGACACCTAATTAGTGAAGTGATTAGTTGAATTTACTGACGGCAAGGAAACACTTGTCCACAGCACAATGTACCAACATCTACATGGAATTAAACCCACCTAAGTGGAGGGCTTTGCCCACCATGCCCCCTGATATGGGGGCTTCCCCCACACCCCCACAACCCAACTCCAAGATCTCACTACAGTGGAGATAAGGGCAAAGTTCTTTTGTTGGCCAACTACGTCTTTGCCCTCATTAAATTCAGAAAATTGTTTTGCTGATTAGGTGTCGATACATAGGTGTTCACCATAATTGCATTTTGGCGATGTAATATAGATCCTGTCCAAGGATGCCTTCTACCTATTACATTTTGTCTATTTTCAGCAACTATAAATTGAAACCTGAAAAGAATTTTAAATAGAACATAACAAAAAATTGTCAAGACAAAAGTTGGTTGATCATAGATCCACCCTAAGAGTCCTGCTTGGTGCAGTGGGTTGGGGCATCGGGTGTTAAACTGATGAGTGGTGAGCTCGATTCCGATTGACGGTGGTATGGAGAACCAATGCCATTTAATATAAGGCAAGGTAAGGATATGATCTCTGCAGGCTAGAATTTCCCAGTGTTAGGGGTTGTTTTAGTGAATGAGAGTCCCATAGTTCCAGGGCAGGGACGGAGTCTGGTTGTCATTAGCTTTCACCTCCTTGCAGTGCTACAAAATGAAGTAAATTTTGCTCCAGAATAATTCTAATGATCTGTTATGAATGCTACGTGGTATGAGTTGTGCTAACATTATGTTGTCATTTTTTATCCAAATTGCCCCTTCAAAGTCTCTATTACCTCGTAACATCTGATTACTATCCATAGTATCCAGGGACCCTGGAAGTTTTCCGTCACTCTTTAGGGGACGATATCGCCCATGTTGAGAACCACTGGTTTACGCAAAAGTAACATAAAAGTAATGCACATTAAAGTAACTAGTTATTAAAAAAAGTAATATACTACTGTGACTTAGCCACTATTTTGAAAAAGTAACTAGTTACATTACTAGTTACTACAAATTGTAGTATATTACAGTAATATATTACATATTGTAATATATTACTCCCATCACTGAATATAATATAATATAATATAATATAATATAATATAATATAATATAATATAATATAATATAAGGGATCCTAATATAAATGAAGAAGGTATTTTGGTTGTCTTTAATTAGTTAGAACCCTAAGGTCATAATTGGGCTTACATTTCCTCATGGTAGGTTTGAAATACTTTCTTACCAGTTTTAAATCCTTTTTATAATGCTGAAGTGGACATCTTTTAGTGATGGCCAGTGTTATTACAGTGTTTTTGATGTGGTAGTTCCACCATTTGGGTTGATTTTTAAAACTGCAATAAGGCTTATGCTGAGTGGGTATATATGTCCTTCAATATGCCTACCCAAGAGGAAGTAAAATTCAGAAAAGTAGGCAGGAGTCTGAGGTTCAAGGTTTACTGTGAGTATATACTATTTGTGATTATCATTAAGATCAGCAAATAGTAAATAATTTGTTTCAGATTAATCCCTGAATGAGGTGTTATTGTAGGCCACAAAGGATTTCATATAGAAGAGAATAGGCAGACAGTTATAATTGACTTGGGGGAGGGGGGATAACAAGTGGAATGGTACAATTAGGAGAGGTGTTTGTGAGGACAAGTTCAAGAAAATTAATACCTCTGGTTGGTAGTAGGACAATATGGTCAGGGGCAATGGCATTTTCAAATTCCTAAAATCTGTCAACATATATTTTGCTGGGAGTTTATGCTTGCCAGTTTGTGTGTAGATAGTTGAAATCACCCATAAGAAAGATATTTGGTTTGATTCTCAACTCTTCTGACTTGTTAAGGTAGTCTACATGCGTTAAAGTGACCATTCATGGGGATCTATAACTAGCTGTAATGTGATAATTAACTTTAAATGACATTGCGCATATATCACAGTGTGCATCCTGTTTGGTGACTACATAGGATAGCTCCATTCCGTGTTGCTGAAATTAGAATAAAAAAAAACTAGTAGAGGATAATTTAAGGGAAAAGGAAAGTAACAGGGCCAAAATATTGGGTTTTCTCCATAGCTGTCCCACCTGAATATAACTTAACCTTGAAGACGATAACATTTGTGTAAAGACAGAAACTGGGTTCCAGTGTAGTAACAGTGCTCCTTGCATTCTATGGCGCATTGCCTATCATGCATTCAGATCCACCAGCAATTGTGGGAAAGTATCTGTATTTATCCATAACCCCACTCTATTATTTGAAATGTGGCGTGAGACAAAGGACTAGTCAGATAATCCTTCCATATCCCACCCTATTCCCACCAATATTGTATGCTCCTTCCTTGTGTGTCACTCTCTATACCTTGTTTGTATTCCAGTCCTCCCCGTCACCAATTGTCCTTCCTTTGTTTGTTTAACTGCATCTTTTCAGTAATATCTCCATTGTGTTGAAATACCCTTGTCTGTCTTTTTTATGTTTCTTTGCCTACCCCTGTTACTTTCCTTTTTTACTCCTTCCCTCCCTTCCCTCCTTCCCTGTACCTGCTCCTTGCTACTGTCTTCTGTTGCGCTTCTTTTTCAAAAATGGAAAACAGGTACTTGTTCTGAAGAAACAATATGACCTTCCTCCCCACCTATCTTATCTTCAGTTAACCCTTGTGTATGTCCCACTGCTTGCTCATAGCCTATTTCTGTGTTTGCTGTCTCTCACGTCCCTTCTCATTTAAATGTTGAACTGAATTAACCTTTTGCCATGATGGCCCTTTGTAGTCTTCTCATATGCCCATCTTGCAGCTATGGGGGGCTTTGTTGCACATGTGAAAGTGTATAGTCTCAGGCATACCATCACATGTTACTTCTCATATTAATCATGTAACAACCCATAGCATAGTCACTTCAGTAGCATGATTGCTTGCATTAACGAGGTTGTGGTCATTTTCTATGTAGCACTTTTCCTGGTCACCTGGTACTAGCCAAACCTAAAACATAACTAAATTGCACTGGGACATGTCACACTAAAACATCAGTGATATTTATTGCAGTACTACAACATTACATTTTTTTCTGAATACCGCTCCCATATTTAATGGCTGTGATACTATAAAACTAGATTTAGAAAGATTGTCACTACAGAAGTGTTCATTATTATCAAAAGCCTCTGTAATTAAAATTAATATATTTCCTAGGTTATTCTCTGGTAAAAATATTTCAGTTAAAAATATGCCTTAATATTTTCTTAATAATAAATCAGGACTCAATAAACATGTATGTTTCCTAAACTGCAAAGAATTATTTTATATAAAATTAACAGCTTCCATAAACATGCGGATTAAGCATTCTGTTTGTATTATTTAATAGTTGAATCATTGAAACTGTTCATGATTATTGATTTTAGCTGTAAAAGTAAAGACTGAGCTCTGTAATGTGTATATTTTAGCTAAGATTAGTTAAATGTTTAACATGTAACCAAAAGTCTAATGTTTTTGTCTCTGTCACTTTTGAAAAGGGTAAAAATTTTGAAAATATTACCCGGGATTCATGAAGCTCGGAGCAATGCCGGCATTAGGCTTGTGCCGACCATGCAGTGTGTAGATGGTGCAGTAGCGCCAAATGCATATTAATGAAGGCGCGCTGCTGCCACAGCCACGTGCATAGGAAACGAGCACGAGTGCATAGGGCGTGCCGAAGTGCCGCACGGAGGCGTGGAAATGTCAGCTGTCGACGTGCAACCTAAAATGCTTGAATATAACAATTTGCCTGCAATAGTAATCAAACCTGTCAGTGTCTGTGGATACTGAAACATATGCAAAGCATGCAAGACAGTTCTTGAGAACACAAAATTAAGAAGCAAACACAAATGCACGGTAGGGAATATCGAGTCTCCATCCCTCGAACAAATGACATTGAAAACCTTGTGCCCGTATTCTAATGCAGTGTAGATAGTTATACCAAGTGGAAGTGAAACGCATCATGTTAGTGCACTGCCAATAGCTACGTCTAGCCCAATGGTCAGGGTTGCCAGCTGTTCCCCATTGTGAGGGATAGTACACAGCTGGGCAGTTGTGTCCATACCAAAACCATGATAAATGTAAATATCCAGCGACCGTATGACAGAATTATATCCCACATCGCATGTAATAGTCACACACAATAGGTATATCCATATGTAACATATCACATGTGACAAGAAATAGAATAAGCAAGAAAACGAAACAGAAGGAGCATATAAACTGCTACAACAATAAGCTAAAATGTAGGCAGAAAAGAAAAGTATTATCCGTAGTACTGACCGTGGGTATGTGTTGTCCTGTAAAATCAGATTTGTGTCCGGAATATATCCCATCCTGGATATATGAAAAGGTGGCACCCTACCAAGGGTCAGAGAAGTCGGCCAAAATCCACCCATATGCGGTCCAAGCCATACTTGCCAGGATGTGTCACAGTTGAACGGGTATTACACGGGTGTACCAACCATGTCATGAAAGTTAAGTATGGGCGTGTACCTATGTGCGTGATGTACAGCATGTGGAAGGTGAAACATGCCAGGGTAGTCCATACAACCATACAGGTACCTGACATATGTAGTGTATGCAATGTGTTCCCTTGACCATGTCATGGGCCATCAACCAAAGAAGTGATGGCTGGAGTGTCAGGAATATGTGTGTGTGGGGGATGGGTAATGGTATAATCCACAAAGACGAGACTGTGTTGGATACAGAATAGGTGAACTGGAGGTGTATGAGGGAGCAGCAGGTGAATCAGAAAGAAACACAAAGAACAAGTATACACATCTGCAATACAACCTGACAGGCCATACTGTAAAACACAATCACACAAACATATGAATATTAAAATGTGCGATACACATGTACAGTAACATCACCGGCACATACCCACAGAATGGTCTGGATGGAACTGGCCCATCCAAATGCAACATACCTGGAAGCATAATTGAATACCCATCATTCCCTCCACAGCAGACAACCCGCTCCCATACCTGAATGTCCACCAAATCCAGCCATACTCTGCCTACTAGCTTGGTGCAGCCATATCTACACATAGTGATCACTACTCATATGTAGTAGGCAGTGTCACCCTAGGAAGTGTCAGGATTGCAAACTATGTATCCCTTGCATTTAAAACCCTAACACATTTTCGTAAATCCAAAAGAATGAATGGTATTGGTCTTCTTCAATTTTTGAATATCCCTCATGGGATAAGTAACCTGTGTAAACACCAGACTGGGTATCACAACACGATGTCCAGTCCTGTAGACATTTGGACACAAGTTGAATGTGCAGTAGTGGTGCACGAGACTGTCCAGCCCTAGGTGGTCATGCAGAACCTACTACCCAGGATCAAACACCTGCCTGTGATGCACGTGTCCCGACACGAATAATCGAGAGAATATATTGTACACATTCGCATAGTGGCACTTGGAAATAGGGTGATTAAGGCGCTGACGTAAACAGGGTACCTCCTGACCCACTGTGTGAGGGACAGTCACTGTTTGGGTAGGTGTGTCCTGACCAAGAATGATACAATGGCAAATGTCTTGTGATTGTAGGAAATAACTATGTACCATACTTCATGTAACAGTTGCCTAAAGCAGTCATGTCTGATATAAAATACATAATTCGTACAAGAAACAGAATAAGCAACTAAAGTGCTAAAGGAATAGGCTCTCAGCTAGGAAAATACTGAATGTTCTAAACCCTGCACTGACCGTGGGTATGTGTTGGCCTAAACAATTTGGTGTCTCCAGAATATATCCCATCCTGTACATATGAAAATGTGGCAACCCTACCAATGGTCAGAGCATTCGCACAATAACTGGCCAGCCTCTTAATCACTCACAAAGCCAGTGACCGTTGGAGGAAAAGTGTTGAATGAGAATGACTAATGACAAGAATTAAGAGTAATAGATGCATTTAACTGCAAAAAATAAGTAGTAATACATATGTCTCTGAATCTGTCAACATGTTCCAAGTTAATAGTACTAATATTGTAGAAGTGTTCGTGATTGTCCCTGATTTGTCATTGCCTTGTCCCTGTCACAGTTGAAATTAGTCCCCGAGTATCACAGAGGTCCGTACACATATGTACACCAACCAACTGTCATATTTGTTGACAGGACTATTGCATACCTGTAGTGAATTCATAAGTGATGTCCAGAATAATATTCATCGTATATATGAATGAATGAAATAGTCAAATGTGAAGGGAAACACCAGTGGAAACCCTCCCCACCCTGTATCATGTAGTGGAACCACCCCCACCCTATATTAGGTAGTGCCAACTTAATAATGTGGCCAGAGGTGCCCAAACCCCTGCATCTGTAAACACAGGTAGAATGTTAAAATCGGGACCAACTCTGTCCATGTGCTACATCTGACATTTGAACAGGTACAGGGCAGTCCCAGTCACCAGTCAGACAAGCCTAAACCCAGACGAGCACATGAACATCCTGACAATCAAACACACCTATGTGCTAGGACTATAAGCGTTGGAGTTCTGAATATCCTTGGAGTGAGTAAGCATGCAGCACGGGTCCAGAGCAGTAGGGAATAGGGAATGCCGCAAGTGTAGTACTGCGGTTTTCCCAGCAGGAGAATGGATGCCTACTGTGTAAGTGAAGTGGTGAGGCATATGTTAGGGTAGCTATGAACCATGGGTATACATATAAATGAGGCAGAACACCAATAGTGTAGTGGTTAGAGCATCCACCTAACGTAAAGGCATTCCCGGTTGAAGTACAACTATAGCACATATCAATTTTTTGTATAATGAATGCCTCTGTGCTGTAAAGCCAACATTTAAACATGTAAAGGTGAACGTGTGTTTCGCATGGGGCCGTTAACCGGATTCCATCAATCCAAGTAGTACTGTCATAAGGAATAAGGCACATGTAAGCACAAAGAAGTGGCAGTAAACATGTGCAACTCACAATAAGGAGATGCAAGTGCACCTGCGTGGGTGTAAGCAGCCTTTAGCATAGCAAATGTACGTTGTTTTGTACAGATGTAACATATAGATATATATATATATATATATATATATATATATATATAAAGATAGATGTGTGTATAGATAAATATCCACAGACATAAAAGAAATATGCAATTAGATGTATATAAATATATATATATATATATATATATATATATATATATATAGAATGAATGCCAAAAGACGAAAGCATACATAAGGGTTGTGAAGGGAATCTAGAGCAACTAAGGTATTATAAAGTGCTTGCAGTGTATGTCAGATAAAGCTGAACAAGAGTGAGTAGAGCACCGCTATTCACACCAGAGGCAGGGTTATACCAGTGGCCATAATATCGTTGAAGTGCTACGTCAACATTATACACAGACGGAATGTAGTTCATGTTGTGACCACCTACACTTGTAACCAGCAAATAGTTCGTAAACCATAACACCAGGAAAGGCATGTATGTGCAATTATAAATGAAGGGAGACCCTGTGAATACAAGAGGCGGTACAAAATGTGTGTAGGGCCCCAACGTTTTGGAGAGGGCAATGTGTAAAGGTGTGTCATGGCTGCAATATCAGGTGGATAATGGCTGTTACGTGTAGAAACTCAACACGGGTGGGCTGGAGAAACTATGGCTATGCGATTATGGACACAGGAGTGCCAGGGTTGGTTGCGCCGGTTGCAATAGAGCGGCCCGTGTAGGTCAGCTAGTAAGTAGGTGTGATTCCCAGCTAGAGCGTCTTCTGCGTGGAGACATGCATGAATGGGCGTACCCTCGTTGGAGGTTGTGCATCAGGGCTGGCATCTCGGCATGTAAAACCTATCTGCCAACCATTATCGGACCGGAGTTCTGCTGTGGCGACCACAAACCGGGAAAAGCCGAAAGACACAACTACATGCAGACATGAATATGTTGACATACATTCTCTGTAACACAAGCACTCCATTTATTAACATAAATAATATGAATGTGCACAGAAACAAATACAGTAGCAGGAATAATAGGCTGTGCAGACGAGAAATAGGTCAAATGACACTGTATCACATCACACTTATCAGCGGTACTCCAGACATGAAAAAAGTGTGACATCTGTCCGCTGTATAACGTGCTGTATACTGAGTACAAGTTAACCGGAGTGAAGTGTCGGTGTCATAATGACTAAGGCAATAGTATGCTGTTGAAGCAGAGATAAATCCCAATACGCATGTGTAAGTGGGTATGTTCGGGAAATGTATTGGTTAACGGACACACAGATATGTATATATATATATATTTATATACACACACACACACACACACACACATATATATATATATATATATATATATATATATATATATATATATATATATATACACACACACTTTAAATATACATATATATATATATATATATATATATATATATATATATATATATATATAGACATATATACACATACAACAGTTATTGATATATACACATACACACAAAACAAATATATATGTCATTGTAGATATACACATGTACATAACTAGGTTACTTTACAGCAATTACGGGTAACATATGTTCAGACTGGGCATACGTTACTGGGAGGTCCAATAAACAAACGTTTACCTCCCACACCACCCAGCTAGGCCGGTCAGACATACAGACAGGCAATAAAGATAAATACACTGCTGCTATCCAAAACACCGGCAGGAAAGTACCAGTGGGAGAGATCTGCAAGGTCTACACTTTAAACATGGATAACGGGGTCCCTTGCGGGACACCAAAAATTCACTCTACGTGTGAACCCCTGGTTATCAATGCGAGCAGGATGTAGGTGTACATGGAACAGTAGGTTGTGTGAGTGTAATAACACATGGGTTGACAAAACATACAACATGTGTCCCAAGATGGGGAGAGTGGGCGATATGTAGGGGTGTGCTCATACCCAGCTGCGCTCACAGTAAGTATTTGTCATGAGTGCTGTAGAGGGGTGCCAGGTAGGTGAATCATGGGTATGCAATAATAGGCTTAAGTGTGCAGGTGCTGGTTGGCAGAGATGTAGTAGGCCCGTCCAGTGGAAGTCATTAATATTCCTATGTGGCCATAGCAGATGCCTATACCTCCCAAACCTGAAGAGCACATTTACTGGATAGTCTGTAAACCACTGGGGGAACACATAGGGACTATATCAGTGCCATGTAGCCGATTAGCATGGACATCCATATTTATGAATCAGAATGTAACAAAGTCCAACTAAACACTTCCAGAACTAGTGATATTAGGTGGACAGGTGGCGGAATACAGGTAATGACTGATGACAACATGTATGAGTCATAAACAGCATGTACCTCGACAAACATGAATGAATACATATGCCCTGTGACTGTCAATGTGTCTGGTTAATAGAACCAATCATCTATATGTGTCCCTCAGGGTGTTATGCAGTGTCTCTGATACAGTGTCCATTCTCCCCCATTGGTATGTGAGGTCTGCTAGTGATGAAAAGCGCATATTTTGCTGACCACCTTATGTAGATGATAGCATAATAGATTTGGATTACCACCTGTTCACCTTTGTGAGGGACACACCAGTCTGGGCAGTTGTGTCCTGCAAAATGAAGGTTATGGCACATGGCCTGTGAGTTCGGGAAAGGAGGTCATATATTATGTGTAGTGGTGTCATAAAATGATTTTGTTGTATCAGAAACAGCTATATGTTATAGGAAACAGTATTAGCAACTGTAATGCTACAAGAATAACCTTAATGTATGCAAACCGGTGAAGTAGTCAGTTTACTACTGGCTGTGGGTATATGTTGCCTTGCCAAATGTGATAGCTCTACATATAGGTCCTATAGAGCTGCCACCATTCCGAATGGCCAAAGTGGGACCTGCTCTGTAGAAATGTCAGACGTACCAGGGCAGAACATACCTACAGCCATGCATAGTACAGAAATATACATATTAGCACAAATCAAAGCTTAGTCTAGTAGCAGTCAAGTTGCTTATGCTACTTCACATAACATATCGACGTGTCATGTATACAAGAACTGTTACATGCAACTATTACAGACATGTAGACTATAAGAATGTCCTCTAATTAGGACAGTTGCAATGGCTAGAGTATTGTCACATGACACATATGCCTAATGAGGGACTGTCCCATGCAAAGTGGGAAAGGTGTTACTCCTACAGTCTCCCGTTGTCCAATCTAAAAGGTGGAAAACCTACATTAGGTATGTGGCAGCATGACCTGGCAGAGAACTGCGTTAACCAAATAACATTCACATGTCACCATTGCAGAGTATCGGTTCCCATGTATCAGCCAGATGGGAGCAGATTGTATGAGGAACACGCATATAATTTGATTATGTCACTGGACAGGCCGCCAAGTCCGTACAGTCGAATGCCTGCCGTTGCCTAATGGTTAGACATACCCGATACTGTAATCATGTAGTCCGATGTAATACGCATCACAAGGGATCGCGCACACCCAGAGTGAGTGAGAAATGTAACCACAAATGTCGGTGAGCGAGCGGGTGTAAGCATGTTTGTCTACCATATGCCAGTAGTGCACTGTTAAAGAAATGTGGAGTCTAAACGAGTATAAGGAGCTGTAACCAGAGGTCAGCAGTGCTTAACACTGTGTAAACCCACGCACAACTGCTCCCACCTGCTGGAATGTGCCTTACCCACTCCATATCCAAAGGCGTCGTTCTGTCTGCAAACAAAGAACCGTCCTTTGCATGTGTTGGTAGCAATACCCTGCGCACACAGCTCATGTGAATTACCAATACACTATGGCATATGTACAGACATCAGACCACACACATACCATACAGCACAGTCATCCAACATTATGGCAGATACGTCCGGAACACTGGTGTTTGCAGACCTGGCCGTCCTATGTTTCAGTGTGTGAGCATGCCCAGTATGACTGTTACGCATGTTGTCGACTGACATTACCTTCATACCGTCATGTGTTTGAGCATGCCAAGTATGGTCAACTGGATCGCATGTGTCACATGTCCAGATAGTCAGTAATGTGGTGCCAACCCCTGCATTCTACATCAACAGGTGTCATGCTGTGTCTGCAGGGTAGCTAATGGTCATGTGGCATTGACAGTTGTACATTTCTGCACAGTGTGGGGGGACATCCAACCACATCCACAGTCCTACACAGCACCGGGGGTGGTGCACATGACTCTCACATGTGTACATTGGAATGGGGGCACAGCTGACAGTTGTACACATTTGCCACTACTGTACTGGTATGCCAGGTACTCTACTTCAGTGTGTGGACCTACCTAAATTGCTGGTTGGAGGCATACCAGTGTACGTCAGATCCTAGCTTTAATTACCGGCATAGTGGTGTTGGATATCCTAGCCTTCACAACCTATATCCAATTGCCTGGCCTGCTGTAGTCTGTGTGTGTCTGTGGGGGTTGGGGTCATTCATTGGGCATATCCAGAGGCCATTGTATATCATTTGTCTGTATTGGTCTACACCTGTCCAGCTGTATGGAACTTGTGTGGGCTGTATGGACACACATGATGTTCAGCCCATAACCTACAGTGGGTTAGGACACCCTGTGTACTACTGGCTACTATTGTGACTCCGGTATGTGCTACAGATGTCATGGTACCATTATGGATGCGTACTGTCTGCTGCCCTAACAGTCGGCCACCAAATTCCCTTGTATGCTCACATCCATACCATAGCAACGGGTAAATACATATTGTAATACAACTGCCAATTGTTAGGTCGATTGACTTACCTTGGGGTTGTTCCGGACCTGAGGACGGTGCTGGAGGGCTGCCTATGTCAGATGCACACAGTGCACTTCCTATACATGGCTGAGCACAGGTAGTGTCATGTTTGGCAACCATTGTACTGTGTGCAAGTCAGAGAGGGTGAAATCCCTGGGTACCTACTGTGTCAGTGCATTTGCCTTGTGTTGCCTCTTTGCCAAGGGCAGGTCATACTGTGCACAGCCCTTTTCCCTACTGGGCCTAGCTCAGGTAGTCCCCCCTCCAAGTCACACTGTGCCTGTACAGGTCTTGGCATTGATGGTGGGCCATGTGGCCCTGCCCCATGCTGTTCCTGCTGCAACTGTTACTGCAGGATCAGATTGTGTAGCATAGCACATACCATAACAATTTGTGTGCATGTAGCTAGTGAATACTGCAGGGCTCCACCGGATGTGTCCAGATACTAGAACCATGACCTGAGCATCCCAAACACATGCTCAGTTATATGTCTTGCCTGTGCATCTGCCTCATTATGGTGTGATTGTTCAGGTGTGTGTGCATTGCTGATGGGTGTCATCAGCCACGACTCCAGTGGTTACCCAGCTTCCCCCACTAAGAGAGTGTAGGGGATGTCCCATATTGGCAAAGGTGTGGTACAGCTGCGTCAGATGCCATATATCGGAATCATCATAGCTTCCAGGGCAGACAGCAAACACATTCAATTTAATGCCCTGGCCATCGCATATGGCCTAGCTGTTGTAGGGTATGCCCCTGCAGTTAATGTAGGCCCTACCCCACTCACCGGGTGGTGCTTTGATGTGTACATGAGTGCAGGCTATAGCACCCAGTACCCCAGTGTAGTCAGCCATGTGGTGGAAGAGATGCATATTGCTGGTCTACAAATCACGTGTGTTGAGGACATGTACGTGCTCACTAGCATGTGTTGACATGGCGTCTGTAAACTGGTGCAATACTCTGGATGAAGATGCCTGTGAGATCCCCATGATATCCCCAGTTGTGCTTTGGGAGGTACCTGTGGCTAGTATACCTAGACCAACACATACCGTGGTATCCACTGTGATGGGTTTCCCTTGGCCTGTTCGATGTGTCAAGTGTGGCCAGCACAGGTAAACAAGCCGCTGTAGGAGGTCTCTGTCCACCCCATAGCGCTCCACTATCCCCAGCTCATGTAGCACCTGGGAAGTCACCCTGGGTCTGTAAAGTCTTATGTCACCCCACTAAGGGTGGTTCGGCAGCATACACATCCTCACCACCCTCAGCCTCCTGCACATGTTGGTCTATGTTGCCTGCTGCAGCCCTTCTCAATTGGTTGGACTGTGTTGTGAAATGTCCCCGCATGTATACACCGGTGGTGTGGAGTGTGGAAAAATCCTGTGTGTATGGTGCTTGCTCACATTACCGTAGTGTTCTGGTGTGGGCTGGCCATGTAATCTGCTGATTGTGCTGATCATCACCTGTTTGTGCAGCCTGTTCACCTTGACTACCTCACTACTGCTTTTGTCCCTCCCAATGTCACCAGGCAGGTATAGACACACCCCTAGCTTAGGCATGCTAAGGCAGGAGCAATCCCAAGGCACAGGTCTCCAATGTATGTACAGTATGCCTGATCTCCCTCCCATGCTTTCATCTATATTTGAGCCCTGCACCCGGCTATCTACACACATACACACACCTGGGATCTGCATCACACCCTGGGGATAAATGGGATTCACTATTGACAACCTCATCTGCATAGCATAGTCTTCTAATGCATAGTTATATGACCCATACCAACCCTCCAAATTAATAACCACTGCTTACTGTCACTCAGATACGTACACAACTGGTTAAAGGTGCCTTACTATCACTGTATTCGATGTCCCTTGGTCTTCCCAGCAACAAAATAACTGGTGTTTACACGACTAGAACCCGGGACCCTGCACACCTCAGATGATGTGCTTTACCACTACGCCATGGCAGATATACATACATCCGAGGTGATCATGTACAGATCATCCAGCACAAACATTCAATAGTGCTAATGTCCACATACATATATGTATATATCTATGTCTATCTATCTATATCTACATATATCATATATATTATATATATACATATATACATAGATATATATATATATATATATATATATATATATATATATATATATATATATATATATATACACATACATACATACACATATACACACACATACGTAGATATTGCATTTATATCACAACAGCGGACCAACTGACACCAAAGCATTAGACAAGAATGAAAAGGAAACTACATGTGCCACCTGCATTATGTAGTGGTGTTACTATCAAGGCAAGTGTGTTTTGTTGCGTCACACGGGTCAGACTGTATTAAGGGTAAGAGTAGGGCTGCTGACATTTACTCACCAGACCTATTGGCGAATGCATGTGTTGACAACCCAGTGTCTTGGCCGATTATGCGATCTGTGGACACTATATAGGAAAGCAGCAAAACACACTCAACACATCCTGAAGCTAGCCACCCACAGATACCAACACATAGGGTATGACTGCCAAACACGCACACCTGTCATGCCTTGGAATCGAGCACCTACCTATCTATTTTATCACACTACAGCATTACGCAGTAACAGAACGCGCTACCGAGATTACGGGATCACAGCACTCTCAGAGGCATATTTCTAGGTGGGTGACATCATCAGCAAAGGCAAAAACACCGATAGGGAGTGTACGGAGAGTGAGCTGTCTAAAAACATTACTCTGTCCCCAGGCAGCTGGAAGCACACACACGCACGGCAGGGCAGGGATTAGAACATAGACCTGACTACCTTATCACACTACAGCATTACGCAGTTACAGAACGCGCTACCGAGATTACTGGGTCACAACACTCCCAGAGGCATACTTCTAGGTGGGTGACATCATCAGCAAAGGCAAAGACACTGATAGGGAGTGTACAGAGAGTGAGCTGTCTAAAAACATTATTCTGTCCCCAGGCAGCTGGAAACACACACACACATGGCAGGGTTGGGATTAGAACATAGACCTGACTACCTTATCACACTACAGCATTACGCAGTTACAGAACATGCTACTGAGATGACTGGATCACAGCACTCCTAGAGGCATACTTCTAGGTGGGTGACATTATCAGCAAAGCAACGACACCGATAGGGATTGTATGTAGTGTGATCAATCTAAAAGCATATTAGTGTCCCAAGGCAGATGGAGACGAACACAGGGCAGTGGTGTGAGCAGGACAACTGGCTATCTATGGAGCACTATTACAACACTACATAGATATGAGATGCGCCACAGACAGTACATCTTTCAAGACAGTCAATATGACCTTCTAGGCATGCAGACATTGATATGGATGCTGGCAGTTACGGTGTACATACCTGTGAACCAGTGTGTTAAATTTAGGAATCCATCCTGAAGTGGGGTATGGCCATCTGATGCTTGGATGACCACTATCACTATACAGGATAACAATGGTCATGCCCATACACAGAGGCACACAACCGACACAAGGTGTCACTGGGCATGCTCACACACAGTGCATTCCTATGTGTCCATCTACACAATGGCGTACTGGGCATGCTCATACAGTAGCGAAGAGCTGTCTTGTATGCACACAGATTCTAAACAGGGAAGGCACAGTGTGTCATTAGTCATCATTGTTAGCATGAACGCTGTACGACATATGTCTGACACCGGTCTTCTACACAACATCTGCTGCTGTCCATCACCTTAGCTGTACCAATCACCTTAGCTGTACCAATCTAAACCTGGCACACTAATACCACCCATGGTGTTGTCCTGGCAGGAGTGGGTACGTCACACATGTAGTACCATACATAGACGAAGAACCTGAGACCAGGTAAACACCCTGACACCTACAGGACAACTGCATTGTATGTGTATGCTAAATAGTGCTAGATGTGCAGCGTTTGTAATCATAGCTGCCAATCTAGATCCAACAATGGGGAATACTGATATCTGTGCAGTGAGGAACACCTGGCATAAGGCTCAGTTGTGCACAATAGCACTACCACTGTATTCCTCAGATACAGACACATGGGCCATAAGACCGTTACGGACTGCTCCAGGTGTTAGTGTCCCCACGTATATGAAGGCCACTCACATGTACTGACCAGTACACTCTCAAAAGCCATCACAGATGTGTCAGGTGCAGATCACAGTGGTAAATGCCGCACTGTAGTATGTAGCCCTCACACATCACCGTGTCCTTGGACCAGCAACACACATCCATACATTAGTACAAGACCATGTTACTCATGACCAGTGGACTGTACCTAGCTCTACAGCAACTGTGCAGACTACCCATGTACTGACAGGGTTCCATCATGTGTTATGCAATGCACTGATACCACTATCCATAACCAGATCTGCTGTACACATAACAGGGGCATTGGGTCTTATACAGCTGTAACAGATAACTGTTGCTGTACACCAGGCAACACTCCCATGTTTGGATGTGACATACATGTAACCGCCGTGGATATGTACATGCCCCACACACACACACACACACACACACACACACACACACACACACACACACACACAAAACACATATGTACATAGCATAACTAATGCTGTCCTTCATGCAGACATGTGGCTACAACAATTACATGCATGCACATGGAGGGTAGGTCCATGGCTGTTCAATGCTAACAGTACATAAGGGAGTAATGTTGACTGAGTTAACATTCCCTCTGTACTGGTTACCCATGACAACTATCATAGCATACAACAGTCCATGTGTCATGTATGTCACACATGTTCACCAATTGCAATACATACAAACATGGCTACATGACAGGAATGTAGGACCTATACACATGTACATGTAGTGGTGTGCATTCAGTTACCATGAATGAGCAGTATCTGATGTTTGCAGTTTATCTGTGTCCGACTACAACATGCAGTTGCAATGCAGTCCCATCATTGACACCTGTATATGGTGAAATACTGACAATACGGTAAGATGTACATCAGGTGTGGATGGATGTGTGTACATAAAGTGGTGGGCCACCTTTGCAGATGGATGTTTGCTGAAGACAGCTCACAGGTGTGTCACAAGCCATCCTACCATAACATGTGCAAACAGTAAGCTATGTTTCCCGTAATTGAAGGTAAAGATATACAACCTACACAGAGGTCAGGGTGTCACTGACTGTAAAGCAGTTGACACCTGTAACATTTAAGTCCTCCCGTGTGCATATAGCAACACACTTGCCGAAGGTAGCGTCGGTACACATTGTTATGCGGGCAATACTGCTGCTTGTCTGTCAGACATATCAGAAGATAGCAGGTGTTTCACAGTACTGCAATATGTGTTTGCTTGTGTGACCATAAATGCCACGTATGGTGGGGAATACATCCCAATTGTTACACACTCCTGTACACTTTTGTAGAGATCTGTACGTACTGCAGTGTAGACAGCAAGACATAGGCAGTGGTGGTGTGTGTATCACACACGTTAGCTATCTGTATGTGTATGACCTGTGTGGACTCCAGTGTGTGTATGTGTATGTATGCATGGATGTCTGGTGCATGGAGTGAGGATGTATGCTACCATTGAGAACAGATAGGGCCCCTAACCCCTCAAGGTGATGCAATCTACTACCCAGTTGATGCCGTCAGTCTTACACATTACTGACTACCTGTACATGTTCATTCTCTGTGTTGCATCATGTGGGTGCACAGTACTGTAATGGTGATTACCACATAGGCAGGGGTCCTCACCTCAACACTATCAAGTGTGTGTTACAGTGTCGTTGACCCCGTGAGTGTGGGTGTGTTACTGTGTGTGTCTCTGTATGTCTGTGTGTGTTCACATCCTCTAATGTGACAGTGTTTTACTGCTGCACAGTGAGTCCTCATGTTATCAACTGGCCCCTACGCTTGACATCAGCTAGACCGCTGTGTAAACCCCCCGCACCATGTAGCTGTACCTGTGATGTCACCTGGTATGAATGTCCTGTCTCTAGCCACTGTAGCCTAGTACACAGCTCACATGCTCCTGGATCAGTAGGTGTGTAGAGATCTATGGAATGTCAGCCTTTCTAACAGTGAGGTTGAGGCTATGTATAGCATGCTGGTATTGCCATCCATGCCTGTGAGTACTCCACATTTACACATGTGAAACTGGAAGCACTAGTACTTCATGGCACATGCAATTAGACCTTAAGGAGGGAAGCAGGGCATCATTACCAACATGCTGTTACTGTTGTTACCAAGACACATTCTGTGAGCATAAAACAATGCAGTCTAATCCTGTACTACATGGTATGTCTGCTGCGTGCCAACAGTACACAACAATTGTAATATACACCTATCTCCCTATTCTGTTCACCCTGTGCATCAGACCATATGAGCATGTCCCTGCACCGATGGTGTGGATGACAGGGATGCGGCACAGGCATCATCATATGCACAGGGTGATAATGTTTGCCAGGGGCCTAGGCTGCACCAGTGGATGACATAATGTGTGTGGGTTAGGGCCAGTGATCTACTTAGACATGTCTGGTTATTATGCATGTGGGTGTTGGTGCACTACAGATGTTACTGGTGTGTGCGTGTATGTGTGCACACAGTTCTGCCATGTATCCGGCCTACAAAGGGGTATTACTGACAGCTCCAGATTGTACAGACCAGGATGTACAGCTCACTATGTCAGGCCACAGCCACGTGACCTGTGCCTGCCAGGGGTCGCATGGGCACTACCAGACAGAGGTACAGAATGGGTACTGTCCAATGACACATGTCCACTGGAACCGTGTCTCCACTGGGACCATCCAGGGCCACATCCACATGGCCTGCTGTGTCCTGGTGTGGTCAGCGCAGCAGGAGCGGGCATGTGAGGCAGCTCATTCGCATAGACCTGCACCAGGTGGTGTAACTGGCCTATGTTCACGTGGCCTACACCTCACTCCTACCAGATGTTCCAGCACAGACAGCTCACGTTCATGGATTGCCATGCCATGGTCAAGGATTCCAACCATGTCACCCAATTGCCTGTCCAAAACGTCAGCAATCTGCTGTGAGCATTTGCCAATGCCTGGATGTTTTCGTTTAAAGAACAGATAGCAGCCCTCTGAAGCCTCTGCCCTTCTCTGTTCTGCCATTCAGCACGTGCCTGTGCCGCCATTACAGTCTGAAACATGTGTCTGGTGACACCAGCTGCTGCGCTCTGTCGTGCAGGTGCATGTCAGCCAGGGGTCCTCCTACGAGCAGCACTGGCCATATGCCTGTGTGGCATATCTTCGGTCATTTCACTGACACCATGGTGTGACGACACACCTTCCATAGCCACCACATGTTCCTGTTCCAAACTAACACACTGTAACTGTCCTTCCTCTATGGCCACTGGTGATGGGGTATGTGTTGGCATGAGAACTGTGTGCGGAGAAGAGGGGGATATAGGTGGGATGGCAACCAAAGGCACAGATTCAGCCCCTGACAACCCTGCCTGTACCTCAAGCATATGTTCATCACTGCTAGAGTCTGTGGGGATACTAACATCAGATGGACCGCAGTAGGGCAACGCACCTACATCACCTGTGAAGGCAAACAAAGACTCTACATTACAATAGAGACACACACACAGACACATACAGACAACCATGCATGTGATATGACAGAAGGCATGCAGCTCAGACATTAACAGTGTTAGTTAGATTACATCCCTGGGTTGCACACAACAGCAAGCATGTGTCATAGCAGAAGCCATGCATTTCACAAAATCATGGTAGTAAGCATGCATCCCTGTGATACACCATGTGGATCAGCACAGGTTGAAAGTACACATGGCTGATGTGAGGCATATGTCCTTGACATTAACATGTAGTATGACATGTAATCTACTGATGTGTGCAGTGACATGCATACATGTGTGACACAATGGTGTCCTGACACATGTACAGCAGTGTAAAGGTGTCACATTGCAGTGTTGTCTGTATGCCCTACAGATACAATGCACTTTTAGCAGATGTGTATGACCATTAAGGGTGGTATGATGCGTCTATATTGCTACACAGTGTGAAGTACAGACACAGTGCCATTGCATGGAATCATGAGACGTCTCTATTGCTATACAGTGTGGAATACACATACAGTGCATAGCCATGACTGCATGCATACACAATACATACATACTGTGGATTGTGTCCCACATCGCTGAGGTATATACACACTAAACCATGCTGTGTCATGTGTGACAGGTCACCAGAAGACATACCGATGAAACCCCAGCAAAACTGCTAACATTTCTTAGCTGCCTGTCAACCGTGTCCACACATGGCAGACTGGTCAATACACCATGTTCCACATGACATTTATGCACCACACACACGAGGTGTACGGCTGACAGTGATGTCCAACAGCAGCAAGGGAAATGTACAGTATCTCTGGCCTGATGTGGTGTCTGTGTATGTATGTGGAAGCTGTACAGGTGACTACTTTCATGCTGTGACACAGTCATGATGTGCAACACATCGTATGTTAGAAACACAAGTCCAGCATGCTAGCATCCTCCTAAGTTGCACAACAACACTTTAAATCCACTCAAATCACAAAGTCAAGTGATAAAATCTTCACAAAGGCAACATAGAAAACACTGGTTTATTGAAATGTCTAAAGCGCTTTTCATTTGCTTCAATCAGCTAATCTTCTTCAGAAACATTGTAACCATAGGTTTAAAAATATCCTTTTATAGTCACAGCTGATCATTAATTAACCAATTAAACAAAATAAAAGGCACAGTAGCAATAAACCTGACAACAAATTGAAAGACATACACCAATTGCTGCAGCAGCTTTATACATACACTAATATAAAATATAACAAATATATGTATAGAAAAATATATATATATAAACAAATATATATATATAAATAACAGTGATTAATATAAAACATTAAAGAATATAAAAAAATTATATAATATAACTTAAGAGCCCAATTGTGCATCAGTGCTAAATTGGAAAATAAAACAAAGGTTTCTACTGGTACTTCTTTTATAAAATATTAGTAAAAGCTTACTGAACTAATTTTAACAATAAGTATAAAGCAACCTATCCTCTAACTATCCTAACTTCACTTCTTTAAACTTTTTAGTCTTAGAATACTGCTGATAGAGCAAGTGTCATTCAGACCAGGTGGATAACAAGCATTAAGTCTAACTTGCCATTTTAATTCAAGTTCCTCTAATTTCAGAGGTCTAGGCCCTCCTCTACTATCAACCTTTACTTGGTCTATAATGATACATTTAAAAGTATGTTCTTGGTTAGTGCAGGAATGTTTGGCTAAAGCATTATCCAACTTCTGTTTCTTAATTGCATATTGGAGTTCGTATATCCTATCACGGAGCCTGCGCTCCGTTTTACCCACATAAAAAGCAGGGCACAATTTGCACTTAGCAAGATAAACAACAAAGTTGGAATTGCAATTGAATCTGTCCTTGATTATATATTGTAAGCCATTAACGTTGAAACTATTGGTCACATCGACAAATCTACAATAGTTGCAACATTCACATTTTCTCATGCCATTACAGCGGGTAGTAAGGGTGTTAGTCTGCTCCAAAATAGATTTCAAATTTTGCGCTCTTCTAAAAGTAACTCTAGGGAACTCACCTAATTTAGTATAAATATTAGAGTTAGTTTTAAATAGTTCCCAATTCTTCTTCAGTATGTTGATACACAAGTGACTATGTAATGAGTAAGTAGTGATGAAACATACATTATTTTCCTTAACTCAACTATTCTGTGGACTGACACTTGTTGGTAGATGAACAGTAGAATCACTATTAACAGTCCTAATGGGAACAATTTTGATATTCAGAAGTGGCAGATATACTTTATCTGTTCTTTTTGTTCTAACCTCGTTAATTAAGTCATCTAATAGGGGTTCTGGGTAGCCACGATGGATAAACGTACTCTTAAGTAGAGAGCATTCGTCAAGAAAGTCATCATCTAAAGTTATCATCATATAACACATATATGTATATAAAAATATATATATAAAAAAATAACAGTGATTAATATAAAACATTAAAGAATATCAAAAAATTATAGAATATAACTTAAGAGCCCAATTGTGCATCAGATCTAAATTGGAAAATAAAACAAAGGTTTCTACTGGTACTTCTTTTATAAAATATTAGTAAAAGCTTACTGAACTAATTTTAACAATAAGTATAAAGCAACCTATACTCTAACTATCCTAACTTCACTTCTTTAAACTTTTTAGTCTTAGAATACTGCTGATAGAGCAAGTGTCATTCAGACCAGGTGGATAACAAGCATTAAGTCTAACTTGCCATTTTAATTCAAGTTCCTCTAATTTCAGAGGTCTAGGCCCTCCTCTACTATCAACCTTTACTTGGTCTATAATGATAAATTTAAAAGTATGTTCTTCTTTAGTGCAGGAATCTTTGGCTAAAGCATTATCCAACTTTTATTTCTTAATTGCATATTGGTGTTCGTATATCCTATCACGGAGCCTCCGCTCCGTTTTACCCACATAAAAAGCAGGGCACAATTTGCACTTAGCAAGATAAACAACAAAGTTGGAATTGCAATGTCCTTGATTATATATTGTAAGCCATTAACATTGAAACTATTGGTCACATCGACAAATCTACAATAGTTGCAACATTCACATTTTCTCATGCCATTACAGCAGGTAGTAAGGGTGTTAGTCTGCTCCAAAATAGATTGCAAATTTCTCCCTCTTCTAAAAGTAACTCTAGGGAATTCACCTAATTTAATATAAATATTAGAGTTAGTCTTAAATAGTTCCCAATTCTTCTTCAGTATGTTGATACACAAGTGACTACGTAACGAGTAAGTAGTGATGAAACATACATTATTTTCCTTAACTTGACTATTCTGTGGACTGACACTCGGCGGTAGATGGACAGTAGAATCACTATTAACAGTCCTAATGGTAACACTTTTGATATTCAGAAGTGGCAGATATACTTTATCTGTTCTTTTTGTTCTAACCTCGTTAATTAAGTTATCTAATAGGGGTTCTGGGTAGCCACGATGGATAAACATACTCTTAAGTAGAGAGCATTCATCAAGAAAGTCATCATCTAAAGTTATCATTCTTGAAGCTCTCACTAACTGACCCTTAATAACTGACCTCTTCTGATATGAGGGATGGTTACTTGAAAAATGGAGGAACGTGTTGGAGTACATAGTTTTTCTATAGATCTTAGCTACATAGCTCTCTAATTCATAATTTGTAACCAAGCAAATGTCCAAATACGCTATCATGTTGGTATTAAATGTATGTGTAAACTGTAAAAATTGTGTAGTACTGTTGAAATAGTCTACTAAATTGGTACCTATACTTTTGTCTCCATTGATCAAAATAAATATATCATCTAGATAATGTGTATACAAGACCAATGACTCACAGAAGGCATTATTGTTGTTGTTGAATACAAACTTAGACTCCCGATGTGCCATGACAAAGTTAGCAATACTAGCCCCGCAAGGGGACCCCATGGCCACCCCCACTTTTTGGAGGTAGAATTGGTCCTGAAACATAAAGAAGTTGTTAGACAGTACCACATCGATAAGTTCTGTTACTAACCTGATCTCAACCACTGGAGCTTTATGTTTGCTAAGAATTAAATCAACCCATTTGATAGCTATCGTGTGTGGAATACACGTATATAAGTCCTTCACATCGATAGTTAGGAAGTTGACATTAGCATTAAATTCGATGGCTTCAATCTTCTTCAAAAATTACCATGAATCTTTACAAATTTGTGTCTCATGGACTAAATATTTTTGAAGTATTGCATCCACTACTTTGGCACAAGAATATGTGAGCGAACCTCGACCATCAACTAATGGTCTCAATGGGGGGGGGGGGGTCAACCAATTTCTTGTGTAACTTAGGAATGCCAAAAATAAACGGGTATCTGGGATAAGATGTTATCAGGAAGTTATAGGTATGTTGTTCAATTCTACCCTCAATGTATAGATCTTCAATACAGTTTTTAATCACGCTGTAAGCTTTGTTCACTTCAGAACGTGAACTTAAATCATAAGAACTAGTATTCAATAGTCTATTCATATGGTCTTGGTAGTCCCGATTGTCGAACACTACCAGACCCCCTCCCTTGTCTGGTTTGCAAAAATGTAGACCTTGAGTTTTTATGTATATTAAGAACTCACATTCTTCCTTACTCATATTATAAGAAGTCCTATACCTCTACAGATTGTTAACCATATGTCGAATATCTAATTCACAGAGTTGTTCAAAGATCTGCAATAATGGGACCAAAGGGGGATTATAAATGCTAGGGATGTAGAACTTGTCGTGGACCGCAGTATTCAACAAATTATCAAATATTAGGCTAAAATTCAAGTTCCTAGTAAACATTTTGATATCAATAATGGTATTTACCATATTAATTGGTTGAGCTGGAACAAAGGTAAGGCCCTTAGAAAGGAATTCAACAATTTCTACACTAATCTCAATAGATGAAAAATTATATACTTTAAAATCACGTGCTTTATTCATAATGACTACTGGATATTGCTGTACTGTTTGTCCATCTAAAGGAACATAACTATCAAAGACTAGTTGTTGGTTGTGTTGCAAACCTAACAAGGGAACCGTAGAATTATCATCAGTCATACAGACTTCATCACAGTGCTGACTTTAGACCATTAAGTTTGTTCTTGTGGGATTTTTGTTGTTTGTTCCTTTGCTGGTATGGTTGAAAATTGATCTGTTTGGGCCTGGTACCTGTATTCGGACCCTGCCGAAAATTCTGCTATTGATACAGATGGTCATCTGATTTTTGGCCTTGGTGAGCGCTATGTAGTCTGTCACTCCATCGAGTGTCACCTTGGTCAGAAGAAAATCTATTAGTGTGTTAGGTGGATCAGGGTAAGCAGTCCGAGAAGCATAAGCTTTACTGTCTCTTTCTAACTTTTTGGTTTTATTCATTCTTAATTTAGTCATGTGGTGGTCTATGCTTGTAAACACACAGCCAAACTCGTATTTGTATCTACTAAATTCAAAATCCAACTGGATACTTTTTTCAAGGTCTGTAACACACTGTGATAATTCATCGACCCACAAACTATGGTGCTTCATCATTAAGTCAAGGAGTTCAAAACCTTGACGGTCGAACAAATTATTTAACTCAATATGAAATGAAGAGTTAGGTATTAATCCTGTAGGGTAAGAGTGCCACCGTAATCCTTTCGGCACCACCCTACGAGAAATACATTCACGAAAATATGCAATTTCTAATTGTAATTTCCTTAACTTAATTGTGTGAGTCAAAAATTTTTAACTTTGAAACAATGTTATCAACAGGTGGGTTATTACCTTGTGCTGGAGTAAGACCATGATTGTCATTACGAGACTCTTGTGTAAAAGAAAAGCCATCTGCTATCCATGAAGCAAGTGTAACAGCTTCACTGTAGTCGTCTGTCCTAGCTTGTGCGCATGTAATTACAGATGAAGAGGTGTCTTGTAAATCTGCTGTAATTAGGGCTGTAGAATTTGACTTACATCATCTGAGCATAGCGCTAAAGTTAGAAAGAGACAGTAAAACTTATGCTTTTGGGACTGCTTACCCTGATCCATCACCTGCACAAATTTGGAGGAAAAACCACATTAATGTTAATCAACAAAGTACGCCTCCAAATATTAATCCCATAAGCAATAACAGTAGTGGTGACTCTGATGTGCGGCCACACTCATTTGATGATAGACATGATAGGCAACGTCCAGCTAATATTAGTCCACCTAACACACTAATAGATTTTCTTCTGACCAAGGTGGCACTCGATGGAGTGACAGACTATGTAGCGCTCACCAAGGCCAAAAATCAAATGACCATCTGTATCAACAGCAGAATTTTCGGCAGGGTCCGAATACAGGTACCAGACCCAAACAGAACAATTTTCAACCATACCAACAAAGGAACAAACAACAAAAATCCAACAAGAGCAAAACTTAACGGTCTGCAGTCAGCACTGTAATGCAGTCTGTATGACTGATGATAATTCTACAGTTCCCTTGTTAGGTTTGCAACACAGCCAACAACTAGACTTTGATAGTTATGTTCCTTTAGATGGACAAATAGTACAGCAATATCCAGTAGTCATTATGAATAAAGCACATGACTTTAAAGTATATAATTTTTCATCTATTGAGATTAGTGTAGAAATTGTTGAATTCCTTTCTAAGGGCCTTACCTTTGTTCCAGCTCAACCAATTAATATGGTAAATACCATTATTGATATCAAAATGTTTACTAGGAACTTGAATTTTAGCCTAATATTTGATAATTTGTTGAATACTGTGGACCACGACAAGTTCTACATCCCTAGCATTTATAATCCCCCTTTGGTCCCATTATTGCAGATCTTTGAACAACTCTGTGAATTAGATATTCGACATATGGTTAACAATCTGTATAGGTATAGGACTTCTTATAATATCAGTAAGGAAGAATGTGAGTTTTTAGTATACATAAAAACTCAAGGTCTACGTTTTTGCTAACCAGACAAGGAAGGGGGTCTGGTAGTGTTTGACAATCGGGACTACCAAGACCGTATGAATAGAATATTGAATACTAGTTCTTATGATTTAAGTTCACTTTCTGAAGTGAACAAAGCTTACAGCTTGATTAAAAACTGTATTGAAGATCTATACATTGAGGGTAGAATTGAACAACATATCTATAACTTCCTGATAACATCTTATCCCAGATACCCGTTTATTTTTGGCATTCCTAAGTTACACAAGAACTTGGTTGACCCCCCATTGAGACCATTAGTTGATGGTCGAGGTTCGCCCACATATTCTTGTGCCAAAGTAGTGGATGCAATACTTCAAAAATATTTAGTCCATGAGACACAAATTTGTAAAGACTCATGGTCATTTTTGAAGAAGATTGAAGCCATCGAATTTAATGCTAATTTCAACTTCCTAACTATCGATGTGAAGGACTTATATACGTGTATTCCACACACAATAGCTATCGAATGGGTTGATTTAATGCTTAGCAAATGTAAAGCTCCAGTGGTCGAGATCAGGTTAGTAACAGAACTTATCAATGTGGTACTGTATAACAACTTCTTTATGTTTCAGGACCAATTCTACCTCCAAAAAGTGGGGGTGGCCATGGGGTCCTCTTGCGGGGCTAGTATTGCTAACTTTGTCATGGCACATTGGGAGTCTGAGTTTGTATTCAACAACAACAATAATGCCTTCTGTGAGTCATTGGTCTTGTATACACGTTATCTAGATGATATATTTATTCTGATCAATGGAGACGAAAGTATAGGTACTAATTTAGTAGACTATTTCAACAGTACTACACAATTTTTACAGTTTACACATACATTTAATACCAACATGATAGCGTATTTGGACATTTGCTTGGTTAAAAATTATGAATTAGAGAGCTATGTAGCTAAGATCTATAGAAAAACTACGTACTCCAACACGTTCCTCCATTTTTCAAGTAACCACCCCTCATATCAGAAGAGGTCAGTTATTAAGGGTCAGTTAGTGAGAGCTTCAAGAATGATAACTTTAGATAATGACTTTCTTGACGAATGCTCTCTACTTAAGAGTATGTTTATCCATCGTGGCTACCCAGAACCCCTATTAGATGACTTAATTAACGAGGTTAGAACAAAAAGAACAGATAAAGTATATCTGTCACTTCTGAATATCAAAAGTGTTCCCATTAGGACTGTTAATAGTGATTCTACTGTCCATCTACCACGAGTGTCAGTCCACAGAATAGTCGAGTTAAGGAAAATAATGTATGTTTCATCACTACTTAATCGTTACATAGTCACTTGTGTATCAACATACTGAAGAAGAATGGGGAACTATTTAAAACTAACTCTATTATTTATACTAAATTAGGTGAGTTCCCTAGAGTTACTTCTAGAAGAGGGTGAAATTTGAAATCTATTTTGGAGCAGACTAACACCCTTACTACCCGCTGTAATGGCATGAGAAAATGTGAATGTTGCAACTGTTGTAGATTTGTCGACGTGACCAATAGTTTCAATGTTAATGGCTTACAATATATAATCAAGGACAGATTCAATTGCAATTCCAACTTTGTTGTTTATCTTGCTAAGTGCAAATTGTGCCCTGCTTTTTATGTGGGTAAAATGGAGCGGAGGCTCCATGATAGGATATACGAACACCAATATGCAATTAAGAAACAGAAGTTGGATAATGCTTTAGCCAAACATTCCTGCACTAACCAAGAACATACTTTTAAATTTATCATTATAGACCAAGTAAAGGTTGATAGTAGAGGAGGGCCTAGACCTCTGAAATTAGAGGGACTTGAATTAAATTGGCAAGTTAGACTTAATGCTTGTTATCCACCTGGTCTGAATGACACTTGCTCTATCAGCAGTATTCTAAGACTAAAAAGTTTAAAGAAGTGAAGTTAGGATAGTTAGAGTATAGGTTGCTTTATACTTATTGTTAAAATTAGTTCAGTAAGCTTTTACTAATATTTTATAAAAGAAGTACCAGTAGAAACCTTTGTTTTATTTTCCAATTTAGATCTGATGCACAATTGGGCTCTTAAGTTATATTCTATAATTTTTTGATATTCTTTAATGTTTTATATTAATCACTGTTATTTTTTTATATATATATTTTTATATACATATATGTGTTATATTTTATATTAGTGTATGTATAAAGCTGCTGCAGCAATTGGTGTATGTCTTTCAATTTGTTGTCAGGTTTATTGCTACTGTGCCTTTTATTTTGTTTAATTGGTTAATTAATGATCAGCTGTGAATATAAAAGGATATTTTTAAACCTATGGTTACAATGTTTCTGAAGAAGTTTAGCTGATTGAAGCAAACGAAAAGCGCTTTAAACATTTCAATAAACCAGTGTTTTCTACGTTGCCTTTGTGAAGATTTTATCACTTGAATTGTGATTCGAGTGGATTTAAAGTGTTGTTGTGCAACTTAGGAGGATACTAGCACACTGGACTTGTGTTTCTAATTTCCCAGTTTCTTACCTATCAGCACATGCCTGAATGTATCCACATTAATGCAGTTGACCTTGATGCAGTGTATACGTCACATATCAACACATACACTGCCTTAACGGACATGACCTGTGACAATGCAGACATGCACATTGAAACCTTTACATGCATGTGTTTTGCTATATACATTTACATGGCACTGTACAACAGTTCAGCATCCTGCCACGTATCGCTGGTGTTGCACATGTGATACACATGGGACAATGGCTAGCTGGATGGTATTCACAGGGATGGTTATCAACTATAGCATGTATGGCCATGAAATGTAGTAGTGTGTATGCCCTGGGCCATGTATGGGCATATGATGTCTGGTTTTCTAGCTGTATCCAACAGCCATGTTTCCACCGACAGGTGAATCAGTGTCACATTACTGATCCAGACAGTCACTGATACATCTACCATGCGGTCATCGCACCATGTATGACAGAGATGACATGTGCAGCTTTGCTGGACAGGATTGCATGGTATGGTAGGAGTATTTTACATGTATGGCACAGGGATCTGTCCAGCATGTGGCAGCCCTTGTACTATGTCTTTCAGATCAGGATATGTACATGTAGCATGTCCAACATCACAGTGTTGCACATGTCTTTATGCAGGGTAGGCAGCATGCTGCATAGTGGATATGAGGATTGTGAAGGCTGGTGTCACCCATCCAAGCATGGCCAATACCCCTTAAAGGTGATATGTGATCTGATATTGGTCACGTGAGTGCTGAGTATGGCTGTCCAATGATCTCCATGCTCATGGATGGCACCCTGTCATGACTTGGGTTGCCTCTTATGACTACCTAATAGGCCTGGTGATGTCACTAGCTCAGGGAGCTAAACTGCACAGCACTATCCCTTACACACAATGTCCATAATGTTGACCGCTGCCAAGGTGGTAGTTAATGGGTACAGGGTTATTAACATAGCGGTGACAATGCAATAAGCAGCTGTCAGACTGTGCACATATGTCACGCACCTCACCCACAAAGCCCATGCTGTATGTTGTCCACAACACTGAGTCAGCTATTGCTCCTAGGTCATGGCCATTAACATTCTCACTATGCAGATGCCTCCCATTTGTATGTGTGGTATGGGCTACAATGACAGGGGAATACAAAACATTAACCCTGTTTTACTGTAGCTGCCACTGGTGTGATATGCACATGTCACTCAGACACCTTTTGTAGTGTTGCTTCTGTGAACAGGCCACTGGTAGAACACTCCTGTGACATATAAAGGTGCATGTAGTATACTGAGTGTAGGTGGAACACACTATGGGTGATGATGTCCTCTGACCTGTCACAGGTATGCTATGCAGTGTGAATTCATCGGTACTGTCATCCACAGCTGTACTTCTAACAACATCTACGTTGATTAAGGTTCATAGGCTTTTAGACCATACTCAGCAGGGTAATAGTGCTGTGCCTCCCATTATGAGTGGCATCTCCGCTTTGTGGGTTGTGATAACTGTTAGTATGATCCATTCCATATTTTCACAGATTGCCATGAACCTATGTTTTACATGGCAGTGTATGTGTAGAGCAAACTGTTTTGCCATATGTGTATTATACGACCAGGGATTTGAACAGGTCACATGCAGCCGGAGTGTACCTTGTACCATCATAGTTATGGTTACAGGGGCTCTGTCATGTTCATGGATATGTGATTGTGTACCTATTGGGGGGCAGTGAGTTTCTATTATCCAACACCCTATCTGTATTGCTTATTCATGCTCAGCACTTGTTCTGAACATGTACACACTTCATGAGCTACTAATTACTATATCACTCAATCCTACTCATTTCCTACAGGTAAACACTCTTTGTCCTTACATTTCCAGCATGCTTACAGTACAACAGCTGTTGTACACACTTACCTCACATATCTTGTGAGTAATGGTTGACTAGACAGGCATGTCCAAATGTCAATTACCAGTGTTATTGCCTGTCTATATGATGAATGTGGGCAACATGAGGCAATATAGCAATCGTCTCATGTACACAGCCAATGCTCACCTCCTAACATACGACACTACAACCTGTGGGAGATGCACAAATGTAGCCATGCTGGAGGTAATGCTCTCTCCAACCCAGACTTACCCTGACAATCATGTGGGGATGCTAAACATTTGCAGCACACCCCACTCATCACATAGTGCCAGTAGATCTCCACCACCACAGGCCACACATAGTAAGAGTACAACATTTGTGGAGCCTCTCCATACTACTCTATGTAGGCAACAGAGGCAGCCCCCATCACCAAACACAACACCAATTACTTATAGCCCACAGACTCATGTGTGCCCATCAACTACAGCCAATAGGGTGTTATAACATACCCAACACACTAGTCATAGGTGACTCTGTAGGTGGTCACACTGATGTCCCACTCAGCAGGCCACATAAGGCGATAGTCACTGTCATCTGGCTGTCGGGTAACAGGATCCACAACATAACCTATGCACTCAGGTCACTCCTCAACAGGTACAATATGACTGTCATTCTCCACGTTAGTGTGAATGCCCCGAGATGTAACTTCCTGGACTACATGTACAGGGACATGCAATAGCTCTCCGATCTTGTAGCCCAGGCAGGTATCGCCCAAGCCCTGAGAAGTAGTCTGCATTAGTCCAGACTGATGACACAGTAGAACAACAGAAGTATTCACTTCATCAGTTTCCTATGCTTCTGGTGTCATTCCAAGGGTATCCAGTATCTGTCTGCTTTGAATGACATGGTCGACAAACCACAATGCATTGGCACATATGGCCTGCACCTGTCAGCCCTGGGATTATGGGTAACATCTAAGGCTCTTGCTGTGCCTATACTGCCTGTTTTAGACACATTTCAGAAACATATTCACCACCAGAACAGGTATAGGCAAGCAAAACCTGAGGGTATTGTTACTCAATGCTTGACATCTTCATCTCAAATGCACTCATCCGAGGCACTCCTTATAATGGACCACTTCAATTTCTCTGCAGTGGCTGTGACCTGCTTCTAGACTCCGGAGAGCACCCCTGCACTGACAGGCTATTACACAGACCACACCTTTCAATCATGTAACCAGGACCGGAACATCCATGGCGGAGGTGTATCCATATTTCACAGGGATGTACACAGCTCCATGCTGGTTGCTTAGTACAATGCATCAGAGGCAATCCAAGTGCAACTAACTGTGTCCAGAACTGCTATACAAATTGTAGCTTGCTACGGATTCTACACCATACACCACGGTTAACGGCCCTCATTTCTTGGTGTACTGGAAAGTAGGGTTCAAACAGGAACTACTGATGTGACACTGACACTACCCCACACCTAACTGCGATACCTACTCATGTACCAACACATTAGGCCAACACTTTCGTGGATTAATAAACTCCATTTGGCTGGATCAACCTAAACACACCACCACCAAGGCCAACAATATCCTAGACCTGCACATTACCAACATGTGTGACTGGTGTTACACACCTGGGGTTATCCCCTCATTGGTCAGTTCTGAACGTATGCTAATCACCCTTGTTATCCACATCCCGGCACCACACCTTTCACGTAAAACACAGTACAATATTTCTACAAAGCCAACTTCATGCTTTGTATGACAGACGTAGTAAACGCCATGACGCCCATGCAGATGGACAATATAGTTACAAACGCAGAAACATTCCCAACTGCACTTCATTAGCACTTACACGACTGCATGGATCATGCTATCCCAAACAGAGCCATGACAGCACCCACCACATAACGGATGCCACTCTGGGGGTCCACTGCCATGGACATACTGCACGACAGAAGGAGACAGTTGCAAAGTAGGGTACACTCCCATGGGCGGGGTAGCTCCCTGGTCAGCCTCAGTAGGATTCTGAAATCCCTTCTTACATCCTCCAATGCTAGCTACGTAAACATTACTGGAACACATTCAAAGGACTACCACTAAGCGTTATGGAGGTATGTCACTACTCTCGATGGCAATACCCACATCTGCTCTGATATACAACAGTTAGGCAGAAACATTACAGAACCGACTGATATTGGCAACAACCTGGCAGCTAACTTTACACCCCTCTCACACCCTAAAGGGCCCACATCTATACAGGATCAATGCAGAGACCCTGCGGTCACAACTACGCAGTTCAGACCTGCTCTCTCTAAAGCCTATAACACACACTCCATGTGACCATCCAACATCCCAGGCTGTAATTTGCACAAACCTCAGAACGACATGGCTCCCCACTTGGGCACCAGATTCAATAATAGCCTTGTATCAGGCATTGTGGACCCTGAATGGCACACAGCAACAGTTATCACACTCCACAGAGGTGGCGCCACAGTGGATCAGAGGAACTATTGTCCTAAACATCTGACTAGACTGTTCTGAAAGGCTATGGAGAACATCATCATGGAAGTCATTCACAGAGACATTGTTGGCCTCCAAACCTTTGATACCACCCAGGTTGGATTTGTTAGGGCCACACCATGGCTCCTTCACCTGGTGGAGTCCTTTAAGACAGTTACCAAGGTAGCAGATTACGGTAAGGAGGTCCACACAGCCTACCTTGTCCTCTCATTGGCTTTCAACACCGTTCACCATTCTGGTATTGTCAATATACACATCCACCTGCACAGTGACCCATATGTCTTGAGATGTTATGCAAAGTGGCTCACGGACAGGACACACATGGTGAGGGTAACATACTGCAGTTCCTACTGTACATCAGTTACAATTGGCATACCCCAGTCCTCGGTCATAGGGACCCTCATGTTCGTTATATGCTTCCCTGAGGTACAGTCTAGCACAGAAAGACTTTTCCTGAATAGGTTTCCAGACAACTGCAAACTAGAGGCCATGATTGATTCACCAGCTAATACACACATCCTCCATATGCATATCACTGTGATGGATACCTGGTGTCGGTAACATAGCCTCAAGCAGCATGCCAGAAGGTGCATAGACATCCCCTTTGGATTACAACAATCACCCAGTGACTATCACATAGGTGGTAGTCCCCTACATACATAAGACATTATAAGGGATCTTAGTACACACGTAGATAGCACCCACTCCTTTGATAACCTTATTACCAAGGGGGCATGGATATCCTTCTACATGGCCACCCTAATCTGTAATGGGTTTGTAGCCAGAACAAAGGTTGCCATTGTACCTCTATACTCCTGACTTATGAAACATGTTCAAGGGTACAACACCCCATTTGGGGTGTACCTTAAGGGACAGCAATGGCTTTAAATACCACAACATTAATGCACCAACAGTATTACTCACCTCCAAAGGATGACATATGCAGCACAACTACTGAAACCCCAACTGTAGTCATTTGCATCCTGCATACTCAGAGGTGACCTCTGCTGAACATACAAGGCCCATGTCCACACCAGTATTGATGGATATGCTCCACATGAGCAACATAAGCAAAAGCCACTGAGAGCAACATGCTCTGGGATATGTACCCAAATGCAACGATGAGTAGCACGTGCTGGAGGGATACATTCCTGAAACGGACACTCACCATGCTTTGGAACATGATTCCTATGTACATCAGGCAGGGACCCTCACTAGCACTCTTCATGAGATACCTCGATGGGTGGATGGGGAACAGACATGTACGCCAGGGATCACTGCAGTGGCTGTACTGTACACAGGTGCAGGAAACAAATGGCTGTGCTGTTCACAGGCACAGGACACTAACCTAGGGAGGTGCCACCAGTGAAAACACTGTATTAGGGCTTACAAATGGACTTGGCCAGACAGCATAGTACCTTACTATGAACATATGAAGCTATTACATGTCCTTTGTGCATGGATAATTGAGTAGCTCTTCCATTTCAATTAGCTATCATGCTGTTACACTGTCTGGTGACTACAAGACATATATATCCTGTTATTGTGTATTGTACATTCCAATACACATACCTTATGTTTGCATAATATAACAGTTATGCTATGTAAAATATTGACATATCTACCTACAGTACTGTACTTTTCACATTTTTGAAACCATATCCCATAATGCAAAGCATAAGTGCACAGCAGGACCACCTTAGGCATGTTATTCTCGTTATACACCCATACATATGCCTACTGTTACAGTATATCTACATAAACTATCCTCTGTTATGGCACGTACTTGTTGGACAAACCCTACCACTGACAGCGGCTGGAGTGGAATTGTTATGTTTAAAGCCCTTATGTAGCATCCCTTTTGGTGTATGGGGTGTTTACCTTGTGGCCCACAGCAGTGCACACAATTTCTACAAGTGTTACTATGCTCAACAAGACATCACTACATAATATCTTTTCCCACTGTCTGCATTGCATGCACTTTCATTAATACAGAACAGGCACTACATACACTAACATACTGAGTGTTCTACATACCTTCTTAATGGTCCGAGTATATGATAATATCTGTGTTATTCCTTTCCTCTTTAAACGATTCAATGGTATGAGCATACGGTTTGAATGTATGGCAAGCCATCGTTTTATACGTGGATACCTGTAACATGTGGTATCCTGCCACCAATTGGTGTTCCAGAGTAAATTATTACATGCACATCAGCTGTGCAGCTACTCCATTGGCCAATTACACGGCAACAGTGGGGTATAATTGAATACTCCACTTGGGCATTGTCCTTTTGCCCTACCTTCAAGGGAGACGGTCTGGATGTATTTTATTGTGATGAATTGCAATAGCTATATGGAGAGGCACAGATACTTTGAATTCATGTCCCCCGTGGATTGTGTGTGATGGCTAGAGTAAATAGTTCAACATGTGAGTGTAGCTGTTATCTCAATCGTCTGATATGAGACTATTGCAAACAAAACCTGTAACATCGGCGTCTGTTCCATTGTACAACAGCAATGATTTCACATGGTGCCATTAAAAGTGTGTCTCTCACAAGGTATGTTAACACTTCTGCAGATGTCATTGAGTGAGTGGATGTTTGTGATGTTATTAGAGTCTGTATTGCAATTGTTTTGGGTGTGGGGGAGATGTAGGTGGGTGTATATAGCAGATAAAGGTTTGTGGGGAATGCATTTATACATATTCCATATGTGTGTGGGGGCCCCTTCCCTAATTGAAGACCTGTCATTTGTTAGACTAATACTATGGTTATTGCAGGCTTATTCATTAAACCATTGTTAATTGGTTCCTATATAGCATGCAGGTGATGTTGATCCTTCAATCCCTCTGAAATACATCGATATGTACTGAACTGTTGCTACATGAAAGCTGTCTCCTGTATTTCTGTCACAGATATTTGCACTCATTGCAATTGTGTTGGTGACTCATAATGTTTGGCTTGGGTTGCCACCTTTTCAAATGGCCATAGTGGGACATTTGCAGGGCACACATCAGGGTTTAGAGGCTGACACATACCCACTGTCAGTACAAAGGATAGAACTTACTTTTGCCCTAAGTAAAACCTTATTCTTGTGGCACTTTAGTTGCTTATTATGTTTCTTGTACAATTTACGTATTTGAGAGACAGAAATAACTATTTAATGCAACTATTACTTAATATATGGGACATCATTATGTCCTACAATCTCGGTACATTTGCCCTTTGTAATATTTGTTGTCAGGACACAACTGGCCAAAGAGAGACTGTCCCTCTCAAAGTGGGACAGGTGATAACTGTATGCCTAAGGCTGGCTATGACTACAACTACTGAAATAATCTACCTCTGAGTTAGCACAAACAGACCCACGATGCAAACACACACACACGCACACATTACAGTCTCACAGAAACACACACCACACTCTCAACATGCACTTACACACACTACAGCAATCGGAACCACAATTAAACACAGTACCTACCTGGACTGCAGCACCGGCAGCAATAACTAAATGTCCCTTAACATCGTGATAATATTACTCATAGTTATAGTGTTCCGGTATTGTGGTCTTTTGGTCTTTAAGCCTCGTGATTACGCGTGTCAGTATGTAAAGCATTCGGTAGTTGGCAGTATCCTATTCATTTGTACCTCCATGGTTGTGTACAAGTCATTAACCTGTCTGTATATTCGCAGATATATGTATTAACGTATATATCGACATACATCTCTCTATCACCCTTTCTTTCCCTATTATATATATATATATATATATATATATATATATATATATATATAGACAGGGAGAGAGAGTGTACACACCTTTCGTTGGGTACATGGCGGTGTATTCTGTTTGCTAAACTCCGCCTTTTTGTGTTTTAACCTGTCACAATACACACCTACCGTTGGTTCATCTCGGGTAGCTTAGTGATAGGTGATTGTGTACATGGTTGCGTGTTGTACTCCTGCCAGTGGTCGTTTTACCTCTCAGAGTAGGCACTGTTAGTACAAGGGTGAATAATGCTGGTTTCACCTGTTCTGGACATCTATGACCATGATCTGCGCGGAATTCGGCAAAGCTTAGACCTGTTTTGCGCATATCCATGTAATCATGTTTAAACAATGCTTACCATCACTTGCCGCCACATAAACCCACTAACATGTGCTTACACATGCTCTAATGACCTACATCCAACATCCATTATTCGTGCCATCGGGATTACGTAACGGACCTTGCAGGACGTGGAACCGGGTACATACACGACACAGTCAGTGGCTTTACCACTTGGTAATCTGGTGTTTGTACAGGTGTTAATGGTGTTTTGTATGTGGACTGTACTACGGCTGTTCCTCCATACTGCAGTCAAATGTGTAACTCAGTTAGTTTACATATGGATGATACCAATTCATGGTATGTCCAAGTGATGTTTAATGGATGTGCTCCAGCATTGGGAATCTATGTCAGAGTGAGCCACACACTATAATGTGCTACACCTTGACACAACCATAACTAGAGAATGCTGGGGTGGCAGATACCTGTCATGGGTACTCCCCATGCTTTGGCACTACATCCCTAATTACATTATATGGAGGCCCTCGTTAACACACCGGGGAATCCATGCAGAGTAGGTGGAGAACAGTGGTTACACATGTGGATCCCGCAATTGGCTCTGCTCCACAGAGGGACAGTTGGTTAATTGATGTGGTGGTGATAGCAGACACATTTTGCCTAGGCTGCTGAATGGCCTCTGACAATCAGGCATATACCTACTGATGTACCTAGGAACCTATACATACAGTATCAACATATGCTGTTAGCTTCGTTTACTGTTCAGGTGTTGACTTTCCTTGTTCCAATAGCTGTTGTGTGTGCAATAGTTGAGGGCTGCCTATGTAGGATTCACACAGTAGGCCACCTATACATTACAATTTGCAGATGGTCGTGTGTGTGTGCCATCCGTTTTACTGTGTGTGCTTGTGGAGACATGTGTCAGTCCATAGGGGCCTACACTGTCAGTGTATGTGTTATACATTCTCTCTTTGCCAAGGCGTGGGCATATTGGGCATGCCTCCTTCTGCCTCCTGGGGCTAGCACAGGTTGTTCGTGGTCTGAATCCCTCTGTGCCTGTGATGGCCTTGGCAATTGCGGTGGGCTGTGAGGGCCTTCACCATTATGTCCCTGCTGCAGCTGTTTCCACAGGATCATAATATGTAGCATGGCACATACTATGAAGATGTGGGCACACATGCCTGGAGAGTACTGCAAGGCTCCACCATATATGTCCAAGCAACGGAACCGTGATTTCAGCATCCCAAACACACGCTCTATGATGATTCTGGTTTGTGCGTGTGCCTCATTATGGTGTTCTTGCATGGGTGTGTGTGCATTTCTGATGGGAGTCATCATCCACGGCTCCAGTGCATAGCTAGCATCCCCCACAAGGTGGCCATATGGGATGCCCCCCTGACAAATACCTGATACAGCTGTGAGGCATGCCAGATGTGGGAGTCATGGTAGCTTCCAGGGCTGCCAGCACACACATCCGTGATAATGCCCTGGGCATAGCACATGACCTGGCAGTTGATGTAGTGGTATCCCTTTCGGTTTATGTAGCACCAACCATGGTCTCTGGGTGGTGACTTGATATGTATGTGCATGCAGTCTATTGCACCCAGTACCTCCGGGTAGTGTGCCACATGGTGGAAGAGACGCATATTGCTGGCCAACTCCTCCTGAGTTCGGGGGAAGCATATATGCTCACTGACATGTGGTAACATGGCATCCAGGAACTGGTGGAGTACCCTGGATGCTGATGCCTGTGAGATCCCCATGATATCTCCAGTTGGCCTTTGAAAGGTACCTGTGGCTAGTATTCTCAAGCTTACACATACCTTCATGTCCACTGGGATGGGTTCCCCTCTGTTGTTTCTGGATCTCAGGCGTGGCTGGCACAGCTCATCTATTTGCTGTATGATGTCCCTGTCCACCCTGTAATGCTCTACTATCTCCAGATCATGTAGCCCCTGGTAGGTTACCCTTGGTCTGAACACTCTTCTCCTCCTCCGGGGCCTGAGGTGGTTGTCAGCATCATCTTCCACAACACCTTCAGTCTCCAACACACGCTGATGAATCACAGCTATGGCAGCTCCCAACAAGTACATTGTAAAAGTTCCCCGTCTGTTTACACTGATGGTGCAGTGTTTGGGAATACACAAGTGTGTGTGAGGTACCTTCACACTTTATACTATTGTGCTTTGAACACTGATGATGTCATAGGGTGTGTATGTGCATGCGGAGCTGCAGGATATCTTGTGTTTTACTACATATACTGCTATAGTGCTGCGTTTGGTATTGAATTACATTTACTGCCATGGATTACCTCTTGCCCTTGTCTCAACTTTTCTTAACGATTCCGCTCCCATTGTCTGGCATGCATCCAGCAGTCTGCTTTCTTGTGTTGTACTTTCCCGAACCAGGATTGTCTTGTGAAATGTGTTCTATTGCTGGTCTACTGCAGGTTTGCTTTGCTTGGCGGTTACAGTTCTCTTTTCTTTGTAATCCGACACCTCCCCTATCCTGTTCTGCAGGTTGCTGCTAGCAGCCTTGTTAGCTGGCGTCAATTGTCCACTGTGAGTTAATAGGTGTTAATTGCTCAGTTGTACTCCAATTACCCTATTGCAGCATTTCCTTATTGTCTTTCCCTAAACTTCCTTTTTGGGCTGTGATGCGTGGCACGTAAGTACGCTTTCCGGGTTTCGGGCCCATTTTCATCCATGTACACATGCGCTTTCGGGCACCATGTGTGCTCTCACCTGAGCAAAGCTATACCTACATCCACGGCCCTGTCCTGCGGCTTTGCTTAGCAACGGGCAGCTCGGATTTGCATTGCTCCAATGTGCTTACAGCTGCAGTGGCACACCCCACTGCTGATGTCATGTATTCCTCCAGACCACTCCTCGGTGTTGTAGCGCTGCACCATATTGTACATCCTTAGGCCAGCGGGACGTTTGCTATTCACTATTACTTGCCTAATTTGCATGGCATTGACTACTAATTCATAGTTACCACACCAAACACTGTCACAGGCCCTTAGCAACCCTTACAGCTTGGTTGTGGTGTAGCATGCATACCATTGACTATTATGGTGAAATCATGATTTGTGTTACATTGCTATTTTATGACATTTGTATATATTTTTCTTGTGTTCCCATTTGCGCACACTTGCCCTACGGTTGTACTTTGCGTTACTGTGGCCATGACATTAAATGTTATTTTTTATGTGTTGTGCATCTTTTCTTATGCCATTGGCTGCATATTTAGCCATTGGCATATGTTAACTTTGTAATACATGAGTCTGGTCCGCTTCCAATGCTCCAATGTTCTGTTTGTCAACATGTAAACCATTTTTTTTTTTGGTTTACATTTCTGTAGGCTTACGCTACGCCTATGCCACTTCATGAATCGCTATGTACCTTCATTTGCATGCTGCAGTACTGCGCATGGGGTGATTTGCATACCTACGCCGGGAGCTGCGCAGATCTGGCATACACTTGTAGTGCACGTGGAACTGGATCATACCTGAATCGCTCGGCAACCATATTTGGCTTTATGCCACCTATGCTACGCCTGTGCCTGGCGCAAGCTTCATGAATCCCGGGGATTAACTAATATAATTAACCTATTATAAACATTCCTAATATTTTCATAAAAACTACAATAATCACAATGGAAAGTTTTCCTTACATAAATTACTTTGGTAATTGGTTTTCAAATTTATAAAAAGTTCTCAATCATATCTAAATTTTTAACCATAGAGGAAAAAAGATCCTTTTTCAGTTAGAAACTCAAACGATATCTTACAATATTTTTTTTATTCCATTGTGTGAGGGGAAATGACTGTACCCTTTGAATCCAACTGAAAATAATAGGCTTTACAAAAATTACCTTTGAAGTAAATTCTCTTTACTAAATTTTATTACACTTAGTTTATGATTTATTTACATACACAGTCGCTAATAAGTTTGTTTCAGACTTCTCAGGTAATAGATCCATTTTGGTGAGTTTATAAAAAAAAAACAAGCTGATAAACTTCATATTTTCTGCTTCAAATATTATGCAACTTTATTTCTTTAAAACTGAAAGAGGTTAGCATTAGTACTTCTTGACATATCACTTGGTAACAAGCAATATTTAGCATTTTATTTTTTTTCCACAGCGTGTTTGATAATAGTTTAGCTACTATGTCTATGTATTTCATGAAAAACAAGTCAGTAACATTGTCATTTTCTTGTTTAATGTAGTAAGAACCACATCCACATCAATTCATTATTAAAAGTATCCATTTAATATTAGAAAAAGGGGTAAAAGATAGGTTTTGACAGAAAACTGCATATTTAAGGCCACCATCCTAATCCCCATGATAATTATCGAAATGTTAAGCAGTGGGATTAGTTTGAACATTGTACAAAATCCCATAAATGCTCTAAAATGTAAGTACGGACCTTCAGCATGTCTCCTATGTAGCATGTAGAGGAACACAAAAGTTAAAACATATCTGTCTGTCAGTAAGATACATTTAAAAAGCTTTTCTATACTAAAGGATTTTCTATTCAAAATAACATTGCTGCTGTTGCTGTGGGTCTGTAATGGGAAAAGTTCAATAGGTGTCACAGGGAAAATCCCCTTTTGCAGTATTTCTAATATTTGTATTGTGATACTCATTAATTCATTAAACAGAGATTGTTTATTATGATAACAAACACTCTGTTTTTCTCAGATCACATCTCTAACATCGTCCAAGGTCAGTATCAAGCAATATATATGAAACTCAGATACTGCACAATTCATGTGTGGTACATAGTCTGTGACAATGTAGACATTTTCCAATTGAAAAAAACACACCTTTTATTCCTCCTCAGGTAGCTGATAGTCAGATCAGTCACACATTTAGTTTTTGAATATGCCTTGTCTGATGGCACAACAGTGTACATTTAGTGTGAAGGAGGTATGGGTGTTCTTAAAATTTACAATATCCATAGGGATACAATTATGGAACTGCAGACACACATTTGTTGACATCATCAAATCCAAATGCAATGAAACTTCTAAACCAAGAAGAAAATAAGTCTAAGATAACATCTTTACTCAGATTAGCAGAAGCAATTTGGAAAGGACTTGGAATAGAAATCAAAGTGAAGTAGAAAAAAAAAAATCAGGCAGCAACAGAAAGTGCATAAAAAAGTAAGAATATAAAGAATGTGATCAGAAGAAAGTGAAATAAATCTGCAATTATTTCTCTGACATAAAAGAGGAATCCTGTACCAGCTGTATGTTACTCAAGATTTGACACATGAATGGTTAAGGAGAGGTGAGCTTAAACCAAAAGATGAAAGTTTAATAATGGCAGCTCAAGAGCAGCTTGCATACACATTACTTTACAAAGTCTAAGAAAAAGTGAGAAATAACAGACAACTAGTAAGCTGGGACGTCGGCATAATGGTTATAATATTTACCTTACAGACACAAGATCCAAGGTTTGATTCTCACAAAGAGTAATTGGTTAGGCTTAAAATGGTCCAAAAGGGCTGTTAAACTAGTAGTCGTCTATGAACTATCGGTTCTGTAATACATAATTAAAAATAGTTAGACATCTTGTTGCTGGCTGCAATATACTAAATACTCGTGGCTTAGGGTCTGTATACTGAAAGACACAATAACATGATAAGGGTGTTGCACTGGGAATTGTGCAAACACTATAATATACAGACAGCTGAAAATCATTTGAAACATGAATAGATCCTGAAAACTCTGATAGTGGCCTCTTTACATGAGGCCCATATATAGGCCTGACAAAGGCATTTGACCTCATCAACCACTATCTTCTCCAAAACAAACTAGTTGAAATTGGTGTCACTCCAGATGCCACTCTGTGGTTTAAAAACTTCCTCACTGACAGGCACTTCAGAGATAAAATAAGATTCTCTCAGCCAGACTCTACACCTATTAAGAAAGGTGCAGCACAAAGATCCGTTGTTGCCCCACCTCTTCTCCATATTCCAAACACATGCATCTGGAGTGTTTCTTCCTGGGCCTCTGCTGAAAATGAGCTCTGTCCCAGTCGGACTTTCCCAGTAAACAAATGTTAAACAAATAAATAACAAATATTCAAAAAACAATTGTCCTTATGACTTACCCCATCTACCACTTATCTTCTATGCTCATGACATGGTCATTTACCAGTCAGGTAACTAGGTTCATAGGTTCATAGGTTGGCACTAGGCTATCGGCCCTAGGGCCTATACAAGCCTAGCCATAACAATTCCCTGGAAACTGTCACACCAGTATGCAATGCCAATTCCAGTCAGACTTACATGAGCTCAACCAATGGCTCAGAAACCAGAAACTACTTCTCATCTCCACCAAGACCAAAACTATAGTTTTTGGAACTCCACATAAAATTCACCAAGCACCTGACCCTTCAACTATCTTTGACCTACACAACCATTCCACAGAAACAAGCTCCATCTTCAAATACCTAGGACTATGGCTTGATTAGCCACTAAATTTCCATTTTCAAGTAGACAAAATGAAAACCAAAATAAAATCCCTACTCTTCTTGGCCAAACAGATCTCCTCTCTTCCATCCCAACAAGCAAGAGCAGCCATCGGCAAAGGACTTCTCTTTTCTCAACTTGAATATGGGCTTTCAATTTGTGGCCTGTTGTTGGTGAGGATGAGACTTTGGGTAATATTTTTCCCAGTAGGATTACCTTGTCTTTTGGTATGTTTTTGAACCTTAAGGGATTATTAAATTTTAAGATTAGTGGGAATGAAATTGGTGAGTTGGGGTCTTTCCCATGTGGTAGATGCAGGGTGTGTAGCAAGATGAGAAATTTACATGGGTCTGTTATTAATGGGAAGAATTTCAAGGCTAGATATCATTTTAATTGTAATTCCCTTGGGGTAGTGTACATTTTAGGTCGTGGGTGTTCACCGGTCATGTGGTATGTAGGACAAACTAGGAGAAAGGTAAAGTTGAGAATTTTGGAACATCTGGGTGACATCCGGAACAAAAGGATGGATAGTCCAGTAGTCCAACATTTCTGTTCAGCACATGAGGGTACCTATGATAGTTTAATTTTTGGAGTTTTGGCAAGACCAACTCATGATGTTCTCATTGTAAAAGCTTATTCTCAGAAGCTTTTGCAATTGGAAACAAGATTCATTGTGAATTTCAGAACCTTGTATCCTACAGGGATGAACCTGGAAATGAATTTGTAAATAATTCATAGATAAAAATAAATAATTAAGTAAATAATGTATATATAACTTATTTATCATTGACAAACATTAATATACGAGTCATTTTGCATTTTAAATTGTCATAAAATATGGTATATAAAGTTTGGAATATAGCATATGTATATGTAGAAAAAGTTTTCATGAAGTAGGGGTTTCTTCGTATTGAATGTATGTCTGTTTAAGAGTAGCTTGTTTCTTCACTGTTTTCCATTGGTTTCATGTGGGTAAATGGGCAGATAATTGTATTATTAATGGTTTAATTGATGTCAATAATTAATTGCTTATGTATAAAAGGACTGCTGCTGTTTGAATTTACTTATTCCTTGAAAGCATTTGAGCCGAGGTACCAGAAACATCAATAAAAGGGTGTGCAGTCTTGCTGAGCTCTTTATTCAGTATTTTATATACTTCCAATTTTTTATTTGTTCCAGGAAAATAATTGCCACACTGCTGACTATCTCTAACAACATTTGTCAACTCATTATAAACTCGCTTCTCTATGAGCATCACTGTATCACCCCAGGAAAAGCCAAAAGGCCACCATTAAAACAAAACAAAGATCTAACCTACTTTTAGGATCCCAACTCTACAAACTACTCCAACTCTACACATTTACCCCTTGCAACTAGACTTCATGAAAAAACTTCCTCAGACAACCTGAGATACTACTCACAAGCCACACCAACTCTCATTACCCCTAGAACCAAACTCAATAGCACTACACATGCTTTCTCCTCTCAGGCACCTACCCTTTGACAGGTTTTCCCCATCAACATTATTCATTTATTTATTTATTTATTTAACATTTGTTAACTGGGTTGGTCCAGCTGGGCTTGTGGCCCATTTTCAGTGGAGACCCAAGAAGAAAAGCTAAAAAAAAACACAAACAGTTTACAGAGAATCAAACATCTGAGTCAAAAATATGCTCAAAATCAGTTATACAAGAACGTTAGAGAGACAAAGCAGAAATGCAAACACATGATATATACATATCAATATTTTTACAGACTAAAAAATATATTTACATATTTACAAAAAGAGTTAAGTCCAACAGTATTGATTGTAGAGTTTAATAAGTATCCATAATAGTGGAGAATTTAACTGTATGTGGAGGGACTGAGAAGATATATAGTAGGGTTGTGGGGAGCTTAAGTAGAGGCTTAACAAGGACATATTTTGGAGTTGAGTAGATGAAGTTTGAGTTTTTCTTTAAAGTGGGATGGGTGAATGATGGAACAAATTTCTTTTTATTTCTCATTAAGGAAATTAATTCTTATTCCAAATTCAGAACTCAAAAAGCACTTCTTCATCCAAGCCAAATGCACCTACTTCAACACAGGGCATATCACCTAACCTATCTCCTTTCTGAGTCTCTTCTCTCAAGATTTACTGACGATTGACAACTTTAGAAAGTAATGCATATATTATACATTACACTATGCTTGATTGTCCGTTGCATTATGCTTGTTCACTTTAATGTATAAACACATTATTGTTTTCTGTGTAATAAGCTTGAACTACTTTGCTATTGCTTAAATTTCTGTATTTTTTGTTATAGAGACATTTTGTATTTCACCTCGTTGGGCCTGAAATTGGTCAGTATCGAGCAGGGTACTACCAAGGTAAATGTAAATAGATAGACAGATAGATAGATAGATAGATAGATAGATAGATAGATAGATAGATAGACAGATAGACAGACAGACAGACAGATAGATAGATAGATAGATAGATAGATAGATAGATAGATAGATAGATAGATAGATAGATAGATAGGTAGATAGATCCTAATTCTACCAACTTTATTTCCATAACAAACACCCACATAATTTTCTATGGATAAACGCCCATGGTACATGCAATTAAACCCTATCTCTCCTAGGTGCACTATAACCACCAGAAAGTCCTTCTTCAGCTTAAAAAGTAAATAATAAATCATTTATACAACACACATAAAAATTAACTATAACTGGGAAAAATTCATGAGTATAAAAATATCTCAGTTCCAAAAATCCCAAGTACAATTTTAAATACAAAATGAGGAAAGCCACCCCATAGTTATACCCTTTTCTTTAAAGTAATATTTGAAATCAATTTCAAAATAGTTATTAGTGAAAACATAATTCCAACAGACACAGGAACCACTCTCTCTTAGCCCCTGTGGAAAGAAAAAAAGAAACTCCTTCTAATCCTCTTTCCTGTTCTATTGAGGTATGTAAAGCTTCTCTGCTAAATACTGCAAACATGTACTGCGGCTTCAGTTCCAAATCTCCTAATTTCTCAATAACACAGAAATTAGCCTTACAAATAGGAAGGCTTATTGGACTGGCTGACAAAAACAGTCAGCTAATCATAAGAAATCTTGAATAATATCATTTGCCTCCCTCCAAAGATTACTAGAAAAAACGTGTCTGACCCCAAGGGAATATAATTCCTGAATGTCAACTAGCAAAGATACCTAGGTCTTATATTTGACCCACCTTATCATACAAACATAACAATACACAAGACTTAATACTACCTTAAACTATATTATAAGCTGCCACATCTTTACCTTCAGCTGTAGCATAACAGAACTTGGCTACAAATGTTCTCTTGCCTAAACTAAAATATGGCCTTCTTATTGCATTACATTCTACTGGCAGTTCTCATCTACAACAACCTATTAATAATAATATTTGTTGCTTCGTCCTTTTAGTTGACTTTCCAACACATCATTATATACTCTCAGAAAAGCCTGGCTAGCTGCTAGACAATTGCAGAGCAAAGCTACTTCTAAATACCCTCCTTCACAAAATAATGAAAATACAATGATGTCTACCCCTTCACAGTACTCCTCCTAAATACTTTCCTTTACAAAATAATGAAAATACAACCCTTTCACAGTACTCTTCCTAAATACTCTCCTTCACAAAATAATGAAAATACAACCCTTTCACAGTACTCCTCCTAAATACTTTCCTTTACAAAATAATCAAACTAATAGTGAATGAGAAAGTCTTCACTAAACAGAACTCAACAGCAAGGAATCAACTATTCAACAATGAAGACCTTTAAAGCAAAGCTGAAAGAGTATCTAATTAATGAAAATGATGATAAACATTTTAGGAATAACTGGGAAACATTTACAGAACTCCTGCATATTATAATCATACACATTGTACTCATGCTATATATATGTTCCCTTTATCCAGCAGATCTGATGTGGATAAGAAATGTCATTATAAAATCTAACAGACGTGCAAACCCTGTAAATACTTACCTGCTTCGGGACTCATATTAATGTTCTTCTTCTAATAGTTGGGATTGTTATCAAATCTGTCAGCTGTTAAAAGTTTATAATGCCTATCAAATTCATTGTCTGAAAATATTTTCTACATTTTTAGCTGTTTGCTAACAGTTTAGGATTGTTGTAAAATCTATTACCTAAAAACATTGTGTATATATTTGGATTTTTGCTAATATACTCACTTGAAGTTCAGGCCAGCAGTCCAAATTGTGATAGAAAAGGGTCAATTACTAGTCCATCTACTCAATTAACAAAGATAAAATTAAACAAACAAAAAAAGGGATTCTAACCAACATGAAGTCAGAGAAAGCAGAAGGCTCAGATGAGATCTCAGCACATATGATAGAGATGTTGGCTGAGTTAGGGAGAAATGGCTCCTGAGTATACTCTTAGCAATATGGAGAGAATGGTGTATCCCAGATGACTGGCCAATAAGCATACTAGTAGTGTAATTTTGCAAGAACAAAGGGGACATCCAGAAGTGTGGGCAGTACAGTGGTATTAAACTGCTATCACACTATATGAAAGTTCTGGAGATGGTGATTGTTAAATAAATGCACAGTACTGGTAAGTAAGATGGGAGATAAGCAGTTCAGATTCAGATCAGGTTGCAGCACAACTAACCCAATGTTTGCAATAAGACAGATAGTTGAAAAGAAGCTAGATATGAGGAAAGAGTCCAACTGCACATTCCTAGACTTCGTGAAAGCATACAACAAGGTCTGAAGAAAGCTGATTTGGATAGTCCTGCAGTAATTTGAAGTTCTGGAAACATTAGTAGAATTAGTGCAGGTATGTACAAGGACCCAAAGACTCAAGTACGAACAGTGTTTGAACTCTCATAGGGGTTCTCAGTTTTGAGTGAATATGTCTCAGAGTTCAGGTCTGATCCTACTGCTTTTCACACTGGTGATGGACTCCATTAGCAAACAGGTCAGAGGTGACAGATCATCAAAGTTGCTGTATGCATATGATTCAGCATTACAGGCAGACCTTAAGCAAGAACTTCAGCAAATGGTTGGGGGATGGAATGCAAAGCTGAACGCACATGGGATGAAAGTGTACAGATAAAGCAGTAGTACTAGCAGCAAATGGGAAAATCGAAAGAAGATGACAGTAGAAACAGAAAGGAAAATAGTGGAACAGGTTAACAGTTTCAAGTGTCTGGAAAGGGTGGCTGAAGAGAAGTAAAGTCTAAATGAGGTCAAAGCTAGAATCAGAAGGGCTGCAACAAACTGGCACAGAATGTCAAGGATAGTGTGCGAGAGAAGAATGCCAAAGAGGATGAGAAGTAAGGTGTACAAAACCGTGGTATGTCCAGTGCTATTAAATGGTACAGAAACCTGGGCAGTGAAGGCAGAGCAGTTCGGCAAGCTAGGGATGATTGAAATGAAGTGCCTTAGATGGGTGGTAGGATGCACACTGTGGAACAGATGAAGAAGTGAGGACATCAGTGCAAAAGCCAAAGTAGTTCCAATTTTAGAGATGGTCAAAAATAACAAATTACAGCAGTTTGGGCATGTGCAGGAAAGGAGAACACAATCTGGTAAAGAAGATTTGGGGCAGACAGAAAGACAGCAAGAAGAAATAATTTAATCCAGCAAAGAGGTGGATGGATTGCTTGACAGAATTCGCAAAGAGACGGATAGTTGAGAAGAAGCTAGAGTTGAGGAAAGAGTCCAACTGCACATTCCTAGACTTCATGAAAGCTTATGACAAGGTCCCAAGAGAGCTGATTTGGATAGTCCTGCAGTGACGTGAAGCTCTAGAAACATTAGTAGAATTAGTGCAGGTATGTACAAGGACCCAATGACTATAGAGGAAGGTAGGAGTGAGGCACTGAATTGAGAGAGATGGCGACAGTTGACACAACACTCTGACCCCATGTAAAAAATGGGAATAATGAGGTTGATGATGATGATGTTGATGTTGATGTTGCCACTGCACCCACCCACTCTGATCAATTCTATTGCCTTCAGTTGTGAAGATACATGAACACAAGTGGCCAGAGAAAATGGAACATAAAAAACATGAAGCCCAAAAAAAAACACAAAAAAACAGAAAATAGGCTCATATTGCTTCAAAAGAGGGGACAAAGACAACTGAAACACATAACAGAAAATATATTCTTAAATTCCTTATTTCTTAGCATCCTTCTTATTTTTAAGACTTCATCAGAAGCAAAGCACAATATTGCAAGCTTCAATTTAAAAATAGTCAAAAATCACATAACTCGTTACACTAATGAAAGTTTAATGTGTCAATACGCTTTAAAAACCTTTGAAACAAGTAATAAAACTTTAACATATTATATAACATGTTGTGTAATATAAAAAATGAATGGTTAAAAATTGGATGGTGAGTTTTTTTATACTAGAAATAACATATATAGAATAAATATATTAAATACATTAAATAAATTTAAATAAGTATAAAATGAAATACTTTGCAAAATTTTGTGTTGTGCATGTTTTATTCATAAACTTTTAACCTCTTACACTTGCAGTAGTTGCTTCCTCCTCTCCCCAGCAAACAGCAATGCACTATTTTCTAGGAAAGACCCATAACTACTGATTTGGAGAAACCGATTTTCACCACAGCTGTTTCACCCTTAGTAGTGAGCCACTCCAGGAGATTACAGCTGGTCAAAGCCAAGAGAACAATATCATCCACTGAGAAAAAAAGATGTTACATATTTCCCAAACCAGTATACCATCCTTATCTTGACTGACCTTTAATGTCATGTCCATGAGATTCATGAACCAGAGGAGAAGTACAAATACACTATTAATGAGTTATGTAACCACCTTGAAGGTCTGTGACTTCATTTCAAAAATATAGAATGCAGTTTCATTCTTCAAATATAGCTACCAAATGGCAGATAACACTTTTCTGTGATATCCACAGCTTTATGGTGACACACACTCATCAACGTCAGACTCAGTAAAACAAATTTAAGTGCTATGGGAGCTGAAACCTGAAAAAAAAAATAAAAGCAATTATGCAGGTGGATAAGTGTCATCGGTCCACCAGCTCCTGCCTCAGAACAATTAGTCAGAGTACCCACTAGAGGACATAACATCTTGTATCTTACCTTACTAATATGGGAGCATCTTGCACCATCCCTTGCATATGTTTATCACTTGTTGTATCTGACAATAAAGCAATCTCCTTCAAAATAAAACTGAAATCAGGGATTCCTTCCACCTAGGGTATCATTACAAATTTCTTTAAGGCAATCTACCTACTTCTAAGTGATACATTGACAAGCTTCAAATCCTCACCAAACCCAGTTAATTCCACTCAATACACAGACATTTACACCACCACACTATGCCAGCATGTAAAAAGGTGATGCAGCTGTAGCCAATGGTAACAAGTGTAGGGCAAACGCTAGAAACAAACCCACATGTGGAGCCATAATATCAATAAGCTTTGTAATAAAAGGGAAAGAAGTTTGACCAAAAGTAAGAAGAGTAATTCCAAAAATTTTAGAGCCTTGCCACTGAAATAAACAAACAACTCAGGAGCTTAATAAAATCCACCAAGTCCAAGTCTGAGGCTAAAATGGCTACCCAAGCCAAAGACAATCATAAGGATTTTTTTAGTTATGTTCATAATGTCAAAAGCACAATGCAGCAATGCGCTGAGCTGATTGTGAATGATGTTACCTACAATTTGTCTAAAGATATAGCAAACCTACTGACCAATAAATTTAACTCTAACTTTACTCGTCTCTCCTCTCCATCTGTCCCTTAAGATATACCTGAAAATGACTCACTTCCAGCTATCTCACAAGACCAAGTCCTAAAAGTGCTATCAAAAGCTAAAAATACTACATCAATGGTTGCTGACAATATCCCTGCATACATCTTAAATAGCATGAAGTACAATTTAGCCACACCTCTAACAACACTGTTAAATCTCAACCTCCATGCAGTTCAGTTTTGTACAAAGCAAATGGAGAACATCTACAGTCATTCGTCTGCATAAGGGAAAACCTTCCATAGACCCAGGCAATTACTGACAAGTATGTTTGACCAACCTCATATGCAAACCCATGGAAAATTTATCATGGAATTAATCAATTAGGAAATAAGGAACCTTCAAACACTAGACCCATCTCAGTTTGGATTCGTCAAGGGCAGGTCATGCTTACTCAGCCTGATGGATTTTTTTTTAAAAGGTCACCAAGGCACTGGATGAAGGCAAAATAGTACACAATACATACCCTGACCTGGCCAAAGCTTTTAATACATTCCCCCAATCAGGCATAGCAGAAAAGCTAAATAAACTGGGTATAAACCTGTATGTCACCTGCTGGATTGCCAACTGGCTCACAGATTAGGCCCAGACAGTGAAATAAAGTTACTTCCATAAAGGACCAGTCACCAATTGAGTCCCCCAGGGTTCTGTGCAGGGACCTCTCCTGTTTGCCATTTACTTTTCTGAAGTAAAAGCCAATACCAAAGGGCTCTTGCTGACCTAGTTTGCAGATGACTGCATGCTAGGAGCAGTCAATGAATCCCCAAATGACTTAGCCATCCTGCAGGAGGGTTTGTGCCAAAAAATAACTGGTGCCAAAATCATGGACTGAAACTAAATGCCAAAAAATGCATTACTGCATACTTTGGAATGTCAAAAACCCCAAGGACAAACCACATTGACAATAAGAGCATAAGAGCTGACTCAGTGTTTGGAATTTGTTAACTTGTGTGGACAGTGAACTAACTTTTGACCAGCATGTATTTATTGTTATAAGACAGTCCTTTTATATTGCAAAGCATATAAGCAAAGGGACTGCGTCTAGAACTTGGGATGTCATTGTCCTCCTTTATTCACCCCTCATTAGGGCAGTCATTGAGTATAATGCCCCCTTTGGCATGTATCTGTCCAGACATATGCAATGACTGGAATGCCCACAGAGATACCTTACTGAATGGATACAAGGCCTAAACAACACATCCTACATAGACCGACTCAAAGTCTTGCCACTATACTCAATATGCTACAGAATGCTAAAAGGTGACCTCTGTCTGGCATACAAGGCATCATTCCACCCATAAGTAATGGATTTACTGCATATCAGAAAGTCAAATGGAATCAGAAATACTCAGTCTAGGGATCTAAACCTCTTCAGCAACATCAACAGAATGGTTTGGAGGGACAGGTATATCTCACATAGGATACAGCTGCTATGGAACAGACTCCCCATCCATATAAAACAAAGTTCATCTTTGTCCATATACAAATGCAGCTTACAGCTGTGGATGGTAAACAAAATATTTACCCCAGGAATGCCCCTGTACTACTACTACTGCAAAGACAAATGCATTATCCCATGCATGGGTCCCCTCAACTTATCTATTGTATGATGCCAGTTATTCTCATTAGGGTACTATATATATATATATATATATATATATATATATATATATATATATATATAGATATGTATATGGATCTACTTTTTATCAACGCAAGTATGATCCATCAAATTGCACTTACCTGCTCACTATCCACTGAAGCTGCCTTTTAACAATACAATGAACTGCCAAATTCTTTTCCCATGGAAAGGAATCACTGGACCACCAGGCAAACAGCACACAACAAAAAGACACAGAGTCCACCAAAGTGGGGGGGGGGGGTTTCACTGCCCACACCCCCCCCCCACTTAAATATTACCAACTCCAAGATTGCACTACAGGGGGAGAGGGCACAGTTCACCATGGTGGTTCAGTGATTCCTTTCCCTGGAAAATCATGATTTAGGCATTTAACTATGGTCTAACAGAAGTTTTTACCATCCTTATGGAATTCCAAGTAGTTACTAACTTACACCAAATTTGAAACGATTTCAAGGGGCTTACATATCATCACTTGATCCAGTGGTTGGCTCTTTTGACTAGCTGTTATTACAACAGTGGCAATGGATTCAAACATAAGCATCGAGTTTGTTTGTTACTGTTTTACAAAAATGATATGAGAAACATCTATAGTAAGTGTAGAAATGAAAAAGAAAGGAGAAATTGCTGACAGATTTTCCTCCAATGTAAAATGTGATGCAGTACTATAACAATAAATTAACTAGACTGGATGATGAACATAAAACTAAGCAATCAAAGAAAAAAGCAATATGATTTAAAGGACTATAAAGTAAATATGCCCTGTGATTCAATAAACTCCATGTAGGCTTTACATGAAGCCTTCACAGAGTTTATGTGTTTGTGAGGTGAACAGCAGCACTTAACGAATATTCATGCCGCGGCTCACCTTTAAACATAAACAAGCAGGATTTTGTGGTGGCCAGGAACCATATAAAACTACACGGATAGCAAAGGTAACAAACTCAGTTACAGTATAGCAAACTGGGTTAGTGGGATTGAGTGAAACGCCACAGAGATCACCAGGGTTTTACATATATTAATGTACATGTTGCAGGCACAGGATAGGACAGTGTATATAGCGCTGAGTAATGTGGAATCCCATTCCAGGCAGTCTGCATAAACTGTGTCAAAGATCTGTAAGGGTATATGGACTGCCATTTATAACAAACAGTCAGGGGAAGTGTGTTTATTGAATAGGGGCACACACACATATGATGTTTAAGGATGAACACTGGGAAGGAGGACAGGTGAAACATTGTAATGTGCCACACATGAGGAAATATGAAAGGAAGACAGTTGCAGAAGGAACACTAATGAAATCTCCACATGGCACAGTATGGACTGCACAGTGACAAATGAATATGATGTGACTGTTACACCAGGTGACATAACAGTGAAGGATGTCTGTGTGATATAAGCATCCAGACAAGAACAATGGAGAGGACATGTGTCATGGACGTTAAATACAATTGGAGTTGTGTGCATATTGTGAAGCTATGCAAACTGATTTGTCTGATTATGCCTGTATTGTCAGCAGAGGCTTCCAACAAATAGGATACAGATACAGGCTCATGGCCAACAGTAAAACCATCATGCACAATCATGGACAATATCAAATAATACCACCAGTAGTACCCATGTCTCTGACACAACATATGTGTTTCTAAGTCAGCATAAATGGTTCGGCACCAACACACTTGTACAACTATTAGGACAATCTATGAGCTTAATCAAGCACACTCTCCTGACACTAACATATGCAGGAGGTGTGAGGAGACGCATTTGACATTATGATCACTACAGGCTAGTTGACTCGTGTGCATGGCAGAGATATATATGGCACAATCCGCACTGTCAGAAATGTAAACCATGTCATCAATGTTGTTAAACAGCTATGTATATCATGAGTGCATCACTGTAATAGATATCACACATGCATTCGGTATTATACCTCAATGGGGGTTCCATGCCATCAGACAGTAATGTTTATGCAACAAAACTAATATCTAGGCATGCACAAATAGATGTGTGACAGCTCAGAGTGACAACGGTGGTACACTTCAGTTACACATCATTGGAAGATGTGAATGGAGGGACATGAGGAGAGGTGCATTGTAGCCAGGCATTGGTGTGGTCAAGGCATTATGGCCTGACATTACGAAGGTATTATGGCCTGTCTTGGGGATCTCCTGCACATACTAAGTAGTTGTGTTGCATATAAGGGAGTACTCACCACCGTGGATACATGCTGGTGGACATTCCACATACCATATATCCCAGGATACAGGCCACATAACAACTGGTCTGCTGATAGATTTGACATCTACATGATCCTTGGTTTGTGCATTTGTTTGCATAATGAAACAAATCCCCACATGTTCTTTTTTTCATTTCATGTGTAGTCATGGCTGTGGCAGCAGCCTTTGATGTATGTTCATTATGTCTGTATTATACCAATATCACAGCTGGAGTCAATGATTGTCCACAATCTGTAGTCCTCCAGACAGCTGTTGGCACACAGGATTTCTATGTCATTCTTGATATCTGTGATTTCAATCATGGAAAGGAAAGGGCCTATCAGACAACCCTGATGCACACATTTGAACACTGGACACAAGATATGAGTCACTTCACACATTTCTACATATTTAGATGCCACATATATGATCCACTGCTCTGCCTACTTGGTTATATAGGTGTTGATGGCCGCATCTGTCATTGTGGCGTGAATACCTCAGTGTGGAATCCTGCTGACTGCCTTAGCCTTTTCAGGTTCAACAGGATGATGCTCTTGAGGACATATGACAGATATAACAGACATAGATGTAGCATCAAAAACTCACAAATGCCTGTTGCAAACAGCCAGGATATTACTAGTGTCCATTTAGAGAAGGTCCATGATAACATGTTGGTCTACCTCACAGATCAGAAGAGTCAGGATGTGTCCATACATGCATGCATCAGGTGCTGTCCTCAGCCCACTCAGAATGATGCATGTCAATGTACACCCTTCTACAAGAACACAGTCCATCTGGAGGGTGTGTTGAAGTGTGTATCACATCATGTCAGGTAGGTGTATGTTCTGAGTCATGCGATCCATGATGTTGTGACAGCCCATTGTGTCTGTGTGATAGGCCTGCATGAAGGTAAAATAGTGCATATTGCTTATCTTGATCTGTCTTAGGGTTTGGACACAATCCCCGTACTTAAATATCATCGACAAACTCTACCAGCTGGGGATTAACACTTACATCACTAGATGGTTAACCAATGTCCTCACCAACAGACCACATACTGTGAAAGTTGGTGAATCAACTTCTACCATTGCAACTGTCACCACTGGTGTACCCAAAGGATCTGTGCTGAGCCCTATACTGTTTGGAATCTATTTCTCAATAGTCCAACTAGAAAATAAGACCTGTACCTTACCAAGTTTGCTGATTCATGCATATTGGTTACCATCACTGAGTCCACCAATGATGTGACTATAGTACAAGAGGGGTTAACACACACAAATGATTGGTGCCAAAGCCACATGGTCTACTAATAAATGCAGAACGTGTCAAGATTTGTGCCTTACGCAAAGTGGAATTTCCTTGTAAATACACCATTGATAACACCCCCCCCCCCGTGCTGAAACCAGTGGTGCAAGATTTGGAATGAGAGTAGATAGCAATCTAAACTTTGACCAAGTGTCCACAGTGGTATGGAAAGGCTACATTGTGCACCTCAGAAGTCAGGACATTCTATCCAGATCTGAGGAGGATATAATAGCACTGTACTCAAACCTAATCTGAACACTATTGCAGTATAATGCTTCCTTTTACATGTCCCTCACCAGACACCTGCAGCAGCATGGTCAAACCAGGGGAGTTTCACACCAAGAAAATACAGGTCCTACAAACCATGCCATGAAGTACATGGATATACTGAAAACGCTATTCCTGAAATCTTTATTGGAAAAGATGAGGTGTGTGACACCCTACCACTTGACCAGTAATCAAGGAGCCTCCATCCTCATCACTGGCAACAGTGAGGGATGTACACTGGGAGAATGACAAATACACACACAGTATTTTCAGATGCAGCTCTCTGCATCAAGTGCAATTTCCCTTAAGAGCACACAGAGACCACAGACAGTCCAGGGCTAGTTTCTCCCTCTCTAGATCCCAAATAAGACTCCCCAATGGCGCAGCTATAGAGTTCAGATCTCAGCTGAGTGACCAAGCCAAGACCTACAGCGCCTTTTCTGTCAAATCAGTGCCTGGTGTCCTTTCCCAAAGTAACTGACACACCAAAAGCCTCTCAGCACAGACTTTGTGTCTCCTTGCTCCCTTAAAGTAATTTAATTTCAGCCATTTTTCTGAAGTTTTGCTGGATTGAAGTTAACCTCCTGTAGTGCATTTTCCACTGCTAAGATATATACATTTAAACAGTTAAAATAGTGCATGTACATTTCTGTTCTATTCCAGTAGGGCATGCTGTGGTTACATTTAAAGCACAATCACTTTATAAAAAATATTTTCAACACACATGTCTGTACAAACCTAGTTTAATATACACATGACATACAGTTCTAATATATATGTAACTAGCATCTTATACAAATCATTCCGATATTCACCAATGACATATAATTATTTACAAAATTCCAGCTAGCTGGGCTGTCAGTATCTCACTTTCACAAACTGACTTGTGCCTGGACTACAGGACATCACTGCCCCTGCCCTGAGATGTACAATGCACATCCACAAATCAGCAGAGTCTGTTGAGAGGAAAATGGTAAAAGTAATGTCCCACATGTTGTTGTAAAGAGGTCTCTGTCAAGTGAGTGCGCAAACACACACACACACAGAGTTGACTGTAGTGAGAATAAAAACCCTACCCATCTAAGTACATAGACTACATAATGCAGTACCTTATGCAAGCACCACAGCTCAAATCTGACTCAGAGGGTCTCAGACAACACTTTATAGCTGATGACATCAACAGTGTTTGTTGAGGAGAATATAACAGTGTCCCACATACTGATGTAAAATGCTCTCTGTAATGTCAGAGAGCAACAGTTCACACACAAACACACACACACACACACACACACACACACACACACACACACACACACACTTGACTGCAGTGAGAATAAAACCCCTACCTATCTAAGCACACAGACTACAGAACACAGTACTTTATGCAAGCACCACAGGTCAAGCCCGACTTGGAGTGTCTTAGACAGCACTTTATAGCTGATGACATCAGCAGTGTCTGTTAAGGAGAATATCACAGTGTCCCACATGCTGGTGTAAAATGCTGTCTATAATGACAAGTAACAGCACGCACACACACACACACACACACACACACACACACACACACACACACACACACACATACACATGACTGCAGTGAGAACAGAACCCCTACCTATCTAAGTACAAAGTCTACAGAACTCAGTACTTTATGCAAGCACCATGACACAAGTCTGACTTTTCCATACTACTTATAGTGGTTGACATCAGCAATGCTCATTAGAGAGAAGAAATTGGGTGGCCTGCATGCAATGGATCTGTAGACATGTGCAAGTATGGAAATACTGTCGATTCATGGGATTGAAGCGGCAACTGCAGGATACACACTTTGGCTTTTCTGGCTAGACACCCACACACACACACATACACACACACACACACACACACACACACACACACACACACACACACACACACACACACTTGATTGCAGTGAGAACAGAACCCCTACCTAAGTACACAGACTATAGAACTCAGTACATTATGCAAGCTCCATGGCACAAGTCTGACTTTTACATGGCGACAGGTCAACTTATAGTAGATGACAGCAGCAGTGCATGTTAGAGAGAAGACATTGGGAGACCTGCATAAAATATATGTGTAGGCATGTGCAAGCATCAAAATACTATCAGCCCATGGGATTGGAGTGTTAACTGTAGGATACACACTTGTGCTCTTCTGGCTAGACATAGACACACACACACACACATACACCCATTCGAATGCAGTGAGAACAGAACCCCTACTAATTGTGTGGTCACACAGCCTATTATGATTATTCCTTGCAAATATACAGATCTGTGTTACCTGTCTGTGTTTGTTGGTCATTCTTCAGTTATCTAAACCATTAATCTGGCATATGCAGTACATAAGCCATTCTATATAATTTGCATTAAAATGTTTGAGTATATTAACTGGAAATAATGTCATATGCATTTGCCAAGAAATAAAGGGCAGGTTGGATGTTAAGGAACACAGCCTGTGATTTGTGTGCTGCATACTTACATTTCCAGCCTTACATCTAACACTTTGTAGATCTAATCTAGCAGACCCAGTGTAAGTAAAGCAGCCTGCAGTGCTGTTTCTCCAACCAGTAATCATTCACAGTTGCAATCCATTAACAACACACACTGATGGAGTGCCTGCACTATGTTTACATCTCCTACACGGATCCGAGATTTTGGGATTCAGCAATTCTAATGAGTCCATCCATCATTTGCATCTGTACTGTGCTGACAGCCCTGAATCTACACCATACAAGGCAACCATGTAGCTAGGAAATCTGAAGGTGAGGAGCCTTGTTTATGTGGAGAACACAGAAAAGAGGCTCTTACTTTGGATTATATCTGCACAGAAGATTACCAAACTTCAGAGGGCATGCTTGTAGTTTGTCAGCTACATACTTCATATGCTGAAATTTAAGTCAGAAAAATCTATTTAATAGTTTTATATATATGTATATAGTTTGATTAGCAAAGGTTGTTCTTTTTTTTTTTTTTTTTGGAGGGGGGAGCAAAATTGCATGTATTTTATGGCACACACCCAAGGATATGTTGCTATTGTTACTCTTTTTTTTTATTACTATGCAGTACACTCCAGGTGAAACACTTACCTTGTAACTCTTAGGTCTATTGGCAGCAGTAGCAGCCTATGCTTCAGTCTGTTGCATATAACAATGAATTAAAGCAGTATCAGCCCGTAACATTCTTTCCATGTGGACTCCTTTCAGTTGCTGTATTCCAGTAGGTGTTTGAATTCACAGGGAAAGCCACCATGGAGTCTACATGGTTGTGTTATTGTTTGTTGAATAGCTTCACCATGTTGGATTGGTTGATTAGCATGCAATTCACCTGCTTATACCATAATTAGCAGGTCATTATGTCTACCTTATTTGTGTGGCACTAAACATCATGTAGAGCTGCTTACTGAATACAAAACAGTCCACATCTGTGTTTGCATTGAGGCACAATGTGCACACAGCAGAAACAGGTTTTTATTTGGTAGAAAGAAGAAAGAACAATCAAATCTGTACACTTACAGGAGGTAATGTTGTTATGTCCTGTCCTAAATATACAGGAAATAGAAAAAGACAGCACACTAAAATTATATTAAAACATACAAACACTTCAGACTCTGGAACTACAGATGGTCCTTTCTCCTCTGTAAATGCTCATTTCGATTCCGTTGGTGAGTCTGAAGTTTAATATACTGGTGAGTGAAAAGAACTCCTACTCTCATACAAGCGCTTTTCCCTACCATCTTTTGGAGCAGCAAATGCAGAAGGGGTGGTAGGAAATTAACTCAATACTATATAGATAGATGCAGTGTCAGGGCATTCTGAATTTGTAAATACTGAACAGTATATAAATGTGAATAAGTTACTGATTAATATACATTTACCAGCTTAGTGATGTTGAATGCAGTAAATTAAATAAATGCTTAACTTTTATTCTGTCTTATTACATTTCCTGTGTACAAGTGGGTAGTGAATTCAGACATTTTTGTTGCTTGTTAAATTAAAAAATTTTCTTTGTGGGAAAGCAACAGCAGAAGAATAATTGGAGTGTGGTTCTTTTCAGATATACTGGTTCAGCTTTTCAGACAGGTTATTTCCCTATAGTGAAGACATTTGAGGGAGCCATTATTAAAGAATGATTTGGTGAACATGTTTGTGTGTTAAGGAATTTCAGAACCATTATGGCTAAAGAACATGCTACATTTAGGAATTCAGAAATATATAAAATAATGATACAGTAATCAGCTTGTTGGTAAGGGTGTTGGGGTTGTCATATAGGACAGAAAGGATTATTCTGTATAACCACACCAACACTTAAATGATTCCACATTGTACCTTAAGTTGCACTATGATCCAACAGAGTTTCTAAACAAGTGGATGACTTTTTGGAGTATTGTGTAAAATCTAGGATCATTTCAGACTCATTTAGAAATGAATTTGTGGAATATCCACAGTCTGAATATTTTTATATTGTGTCTAAACTTATGAAAACAGACAGAACCCCTATGCAGACTGATAGTGTCAGAGTAAGGTTCATTTACAGAACCTCTCTCCTCATTTTTGGGAAGGTTGTGAGTTCAAGCCTCACCTGGAGCATTTAGCTATAAGTAGCATACTTACTTCTGTCATCTTGTTTTAGTCCTTCAGAAAGCAGTCATAGTGGCAGTGCTGCTAGCATTTTGAGTACAATACCCTGTCAGGGTGACATTTGTCTCTGCTACAAGCAGAGTTTTCCAAATTCTCATTGGCCTCCCAGGCCAAGGAAAACTATTCAGCATTTGCAAGGTATGTCTGCAACCTCAAAGGCAATTTACAATTGTGTGCAGAGTTCATTGTAAATGGAGCCACCTATACTGAGCCAGAGGATATAGCAAACCTCCTGGCTGATAAACTCATCTCCAGCTTTACCCCTCTCTCCCCCTCAACCTTCCCTTAGGAAATTTCATCAAATATTACTCTCCTTACTATCACTAGGGAGCAGGTCCTTAAATGCTCTCTCTCTAAGACCAAGAACACTGCATAAATGAGCCCAGACAATATTCCAAGATGCCTTCTAAACAGCATGAAACATGACCTGTTAGGGCCTCTGGAATTACCTTCAAACAGGCTTTGTGCCTCATGAATGGAAAAAGGCAGTCATCCCTCTGCACAAAGGTGGGCCATCTACAGACCCTGGAAACTACAGATTCATAAGTCTCACTAGTCTTATATGTAAAGCCATGGAAAGAATTATCATGGAGATGATCAACAGAGATATTGTAAACCTCCAGACACTGGACCCAACCCAGCTTGGTTTCATCAAGGGCAGATCATGCCTACTCAACCTGATAGACCTCTTTGAGAAGGTCACTAAAGCAATAGATAAGGGCAAAATTGTTCACACTGCCTACTTTGATCTGGCCAAGACATTTGACACAATACCCCACTCGGGCATTATTGACAAACTCAAGAGGTTAGGTACAAACTCATATGTCACCCGGTGGATAGCCAACTGACTCACAGACAAGACCCAGGAAGTTAAAATTGGGGAGTCCACCTCTACAAAGAGGCCAGTCACAAGTGGAGTCCCTCAATGATCAGTCCTTAGACTGCTCCTTTTTAGCATTTGCTTCTCAGAAGTCAAGGCCAATGTTGGTGGTCTCTGGATGACTAAATTTGCAGATGATTGCAAATTAGGAGCTATCACTGAATCTCACACTGGCACAAATGTTCTCCAGGAGAGGCTGACACAGACAAACAACTGGTGTCAGAGCCATGGACTAAAATTAAATGCCAAGAAATGCACAATAGTATCCTTTGGGAAGTCATCCATCCCTGGTAACTATCATATTGACAACACACCCCTTAGAGTTGACCCAGTAATCAGTGACTTAGGGACACACATAGATAGTAATCTAATCTTTGACCATCACATGTCTACAGTAGTGAGGAAATTATTCTATGTTGCGCAACTTATAAACAAAGGTATGGCATCTAAGTCCAAGGAAGTCATTGTTCCACTGTATTCGTCAGTCAACAGACCTATCATTGAGTACAATGCCCCCTTTGGTATGTACCTAACCAGGCATATCCAACAATTGGAATGTCCACAGGGGTTTCTCACTAAAAGAATACAGAGTGTAAGTAAAATGTCCTATGCAGACCGCCTCAAGACCCTATCCCTGTATTCTGTCTCCTACAGGCTTTTGAGAGGAGATCTATGCCTAGCATACATGGCATTGTCAGATCCCACTCTGATGGACCTCCTGCATATCCACAAAAGAAGCAGCACCAAAATTATCTGTTCTAAAGACTTAAACCTTGCCTGTGATATAAATAGGACCAGCTGGAGAGATAGGTATGTCTCCCAGAGACTACCCCAGTTATGGAACATGCTCCCCATCCATATGAAGCAGAGTTCCTCCCTAACCCAATTCAAGTGCAACTTGGACAATTGGATGGGAAATCGGAAATTCATCCCTGGTTTGTACTTATGTTTCTAATGGACACAGGCAACCTGTAAATGGTTCATCTCCCAAGCTCCTGCTTATACTTATCAAGGGTATCAGAACTTGTCAGGGATTTGGGATGCATGCCTAGGCTTAAAAAGGCCCTTGTGGTCATTAGCCTAGTAAACACCTATGGACCTATAAAATGCCTGAAACTTTTGTTACAGTGGATAAGAGCACATATTAAAGACAACACAGAGTTTTTGCAATTAATGGAAATTCTGTTTATAGATTCAGATAAGTGGTTTTGTAGTTTTGATGATGAAGAATGTTATCTTGTATACCACATGAGATTTGTCTGAAAGCTGTATGCTCTTTTTGAAAGTATCTACTTCATAATCCTCTGACTTAATCATCTAACTTTTGGAGATGGTCCAAAAAAGGAATGCTTTTATTACTGGGGTAATTGCTATTAACAGATAAATGGCACTGTTATAATATATATATATATATATATATATATATATATATATATATATATATATATATATATATATATATATATATATATATATATATATATATATATATATATATATATATATTTTTTTTTTTTTTTTTTTAATTGTAGAATTTATGATTAGATTAATAAGCATTTGCCTTTTATTGATATGTGGCAACATTATTTGGATGGTTGATGGCTCCTTTAGAAGGAATTTATCCAATTCATAAATATCAATTATTTTGGTCTTAAGTCTATTTATTCTTGCAGCTTGATTTCAAAGACCTTTTCAGATGATTCAGCAAAAACACTTTGGGATGCCTCATACCACTACACAAAGAACACCATTTCCAATAAATTTATAATAAATGCTTACCAATCTTCTGATAATTGACATCCACCTCATATATTGAATAGCATTCCCTTTTCACATTTCACAAGAGTTAAATTCATCTATAGCTGCAATTAAACTTTAAGTAATCAAGCGACTAATATAGAAAGGAAATTTATGGAACATGGTTATAGTTAATCATGTACTGAAAGGGCAAAACAGTATATTCATCTTAAAACTGGGGCAGAAATTTTGGAATATAATGACAGAGGTGGTGAGAGTGCATCCAGTCAGTCTGTTAAATTTATTCAGAGTTTTAGGACCAATACTTTTAACTTTAAGACGGTTACACAAAAGCACTAGCATTTCACTGTACTTCATAGACTTTTCCTAGCATTGTATATGAGAATTGTAGTTTCTGTTATAAGAAAGACAGGAAAATAGAACAGCAATTTTCCTCTTATAAGAGAAACTATGAAGTAAATGAACTGCCACTATAGATTCTGAGCCTGTTCGATGTTTTTCTATGTGGCGATTGTTATTTTTTACAAACATCTGCAAGAATAAGCATTTTACCTGTTAACACTAGCATGCTTTATCAGAGGTGCTTAGTCATACTTGCTTCAGAATGGGTAATATACATGGTGATTTGCAATTATGCTGCCTTTTATGTGGGTCAAACTCAAGGACCTTGGAAAAAGCATATTTCCTTTCATCTTAATGATAAATATGACAACGATATTCACTGTGGTCATAACTAGAATGAACTTTACAAACACAATCAAAAATATCCAACTGATATTTTTTGGCATCAATGAGGTTAATAGATAATATAGTATGTTTACGAAGTGACAAAAATTGCTAAATGACAAACAGTGAAGATGCATTGTCAGTCTGGGGGCCATCTTTGCATATGTCAGGAATGGTTATATTAATGGTTATATTAATGATTTTATTCATGATATTAATTTGATATAGATCAGCCACAATTTAAATATTTTTTGTTTATGCATGTGGCTTTGATCTTATTTTGTTTATTTTGCAGATTTATATTGTTTGTATGTTTTTGAGTTATTTGATTTTTGGTCAGGTAGTATGTCACACAGTTAATCTGGGGCATTTAAAAATGGGAGTTGTGTTTAATTTTTTTGTATGCACTGATAAGGCCACTGTAGCAGTGAAATCACAGTTTGCTTTTTCTTTGTAAGTTGAATAAAGTGCAGAATTAATTGGACAAATCTCAGCGCTTATCTTTTTTGATTCATATATATATATATATGTATATATATATATATATATATATATATATATATATATATATATATATACATATACATAATAAAAATATAAAGGTGATAAGGACATAGCAGAAGCAGGAGATAGTAAGCTGAGTGCGGCAGGAATATATAGAAGAACTACATAACAATGAGGCAGACATCACTGATATATACAATGGTATACTGTCTGATTTATAGAAAAAAACAAGAAGATGCCAATAATATTGAAACAGTGTCAAAACCATCACCCTGGATTTTTTTGTTTGTGACACATCTCATACCCAAAATCTTTCAACCAAATTCAATAAAGCCTATATGGTCCATTTACACCATTTTTGGATTCAGTAAGCAGCGCACACCACTGTGCAAGCAAGGTAAACACTGTGGCATGCTAATTACACCATAAGCAGCTGACTTGTATTCTAATCAACCAATTCAAGATGGAGGAGTTATTCAACAAGCTGTAAAGCAACCATGTAGAATCAGTGCTGGTTTTTTCTTTGAATTCCAAAACCTATTGGAATACAGCCATGGAAACTAGGCTGCATGGAAAAAATGTTGGGGGCTGCTGTTGCTTTAATTTATTTGTATGTGCAACATGCTGAAGTCTATGCTGCTGCTGCTGCTGCTAATAGATCAGGGCCAAGAAGGCGAAGAGTTTTCAGACCCTGTTTAACTTATCATAACCTATAGGATATGGAAATTGTAGAATACTACAGGTGTATAGAGATACACTACAGGAACTCTGAAACTTTTGTCATCCTCAGCTTAGAGCCAGGGCAAACTAAGGGGAACCCATCCCATTGGAGACAAAGGTATGTGTACTACTTAGACTCTTAGCTACAGGTACCTTTCAGAAACCAACAGGGTGTCACAGGCATCAGCATCTAGGATCCCCCATCAATTCCTGAATGTTATGCTACAACATGCCAGTGACCACATATAGTTTCCCAGTACTCCTGAGGATAGGGTCAGAAATATGCAGGAGTTCTACCATGTAGCACACTACCCTGAAGTACTGGCTGCCATAAACTGCACACATGTGGAAATTAAAGAATCACCCAGGGAACAGAGTAGGCTCTACATAACTAAAAAGGGCTTCCACTCTATTAAATGCCAAGTTGTCTGTAATGCCAAGGGAATCATCTTGAATGTGTGTGTTGGCAACCCTGGCAGTTACCATGTCTCACATATCTGGCACACCTCCCAACTGTATCAAATGTTTGCTAGGGGGATATCCCACAGGGTCATTTACTGGGGGATGCAGGTTATGCACTGGAACTGTGGCTAATAACACCCATCAGCAATGCACACACACCTACTGAAGAACATCATAATGAGGCACACGCTCAAATCAGAAATATTATAGACCATGTGTTGTGGCTGCTGAAGTCACAGTTCTGGTGCCTAGATACATCTGGGTGACCCCTGCAGTACAATACATGGACACATACTGAAATATTCACAGTATGTCCCATGCTATGCTGCACAACATCCTGAGAAAACAGCTTCAGCAGGATGAGCAAGTGGAAGGAACACTGATCCCACCACCAATGCCAAGGCCACCACAGCCACACGCAGATTAAGAGTCAGAGAGGGAACCACCAGGTGCTGTGAGTGTAGGCAGATGTAGGTGTGCTCAATATGTCCTCCCATTGGCTAAAAGACAATGCATGCCACACTCACTGACCACCTAAGAGCCTAAACCTTCCTCCTGTGCACATAAATATACTAACACCGATGCCAGGCAACTTCACAACCTTTACCTCCCCATGTATTGGCTGCTTGCATCAGACAAAGTCAGCCCTGAGCTAAAACTGTTGCAACTGCTGTATTTACATGGTAAGTATTGCACCTGCAGTACATACCTCTCAACCTGGAAACATCAAAAATCTGGACAAGGCCCTTGAAAAATAGGTACAAATCTGTATGCTGATTAACATAAAATTTGCATACATACTGAAGTAACCCCACCCACTGATGGAATTGTGGGACACCAACTTTCAAACGTCAACTGAAAAATAGACTACCAAAATATGGCATCAGAGTCTCCCTGCAGCTATTCCAATGTCCAATCACCTGGCTATTTCACCCCATTTACCATAAACACTAATGGTTGGGCGTCGGGCTGGCAACTCGGCACCATAAAAAATCTGCTGCCAATCATTAGCGGACTGGAGTTCCGCTGTGGTGACCCCTAACTGGGAAAAGCTGAAAAGACAAACAACTAATGTGTGCATACTGCTTTACTTCTACAATTATTATTTTGATTTTGTTTTTACATTTTATAACACAATGCACAAACACTAATGATATCTGCTAAACAAAGCAACACTGTCTTACAATGAAAATAGACTTGGCATTAAAACTTCTCTGCCCTTGAAACTCACATTCATTGAAACAGCATTGAAACCCTCACACCACATACAAAGAAAATGCATCTGACCAGTAGTGAATAAAGATGACCTTTGGGCTGTTTTCAAATCATTGGCCCCTTGCACACAAAACAAGCAACATATATGTGTTCTTTGATACACCTTCCTGACTTTATTAAATTATATTCCTTGTATAACAGCACACTTGTTAGACAGAGTGCATTTTACATTTATTGTTTGAACATTTTTCCAGTAGGCTGTAGGTAATGAAACAAAATGCATGAACCAATAATGACAAAACTGCCCAATTCAGAACATTTCCATCATAAAAGTTTACTTCCACACCCACACTATAAATAAAATGACAGTAGTGTAAAACAAGCATGCTTTGAAAAGTGAACAAAATACTTTAAAAGTGAATTTCAGCCCTCATACCCTCTATTATTCTTGCATTATCAATAAACTACCCAGTTATTTTAATCTTATGAATGCTAGTGTATTCACTATATATTACAGAAGACAACAAAAAATAGTTCCCTCTGTACAGTTAATGGCAATAGCCATAAAACTATTATTATTATTGTTGTTATTAATTCTGTATCCCTTTTTGTTCCAGATCCATACATTGACCAAGAAATCAAAAGGGAGAGTGTTTACAAAACAAAGAATAATCATATCTTATGAAAACGATGAAGAGGTAATATAGTTTCCCTCTAAATGGTCTCCAGTGTTAACTAGCTATCTCACTTTTACATTATATCCAGATATGTGAAAGTAAATGTAATGATATTATCAGTACACCGGCAAAATCAAATGAGGCTTCAGACACTTACATTTTTTACTCACTAACACTTAACTGATATCTGTAACTCAGTACCATACTAAAATGTATATCTCTAAAGGCTGCTCCCACACTTGAGAACTCTATATCATTTATCAGCTTTTGTTCCACAATTATCAATAAGTTACTGTCAAATGAATAATCCTAGCTGTAAATAAAATATAAACAGATATCTATTACAAACAGATATTTGATTAGTTTGTATCATGTTGACCTTTATAAGCTGTTGTATTTTTGAGTTACTCAGAAACATGTATTTAGATGAATGCAGAGATTGTGCCTTGTTATATCAGAGGGGGAAGTGCTGGTCTGCTTATTGTAACCATATTGATTATATGTTGTTATATCCTATCAACAACATATATGTATTACTTAGTGTACCTTTGACTTAAAGTTAATATTCTTTTCTGATGGATGATGAAAATGGTTCTTTTGAAACAAAACAACCCACTCAATGGGTGAACAAATGAATATGATGAAAATGGGTCTTTTTGAAACAACCCACTCAATGGGTAAACAAACCGATGCATACATATAAACAAACACAAAGATAAATGAAATTGTAACCTACAGGAGTATATTACAGAGGAACTAGAAATACAGATCTACATGATTAAAAGCAAATGGAAACAAGTAAATCATGCACGTATTTGCACTAGAGCTGATTTATCAAGTTTGCACAAACATTAGGCAATAGAGTTATGATACCTGGAAAATCCATATAAAGTAAACATTAACAAAAGCTACAAATTACATTATATTTATTTGTCAGTGAAATTCTACACATTTTATAGAAACAATTTGTATTGTACTGTACTGTTTACATAGTTTCTAATACCATGAGTACCTAAAATTCATGTTACCAGGTATAGATATTTGGAGCTTCAGTAAAACAAATACCTGACACAGAGATTACAAAACATAGATGCATTGTTTTAGAGTTAACAGAAATAATTATAACCAATGTTAAAGGAATCATTTTGTGAAGGATCTCACCTGGGAGATAGCATTACTTTCTGCATTAAATTTGTCTTCAGGACAGGGTTCTGACATGTCAGAATATTATTACAACTGGTTTCCTTACCTTGCACAGCCAAGCCAGAGATAATCATTATCTCTTTCTGCACTTGCCAAGCAGCCATAAAATCCTCCATAAAAAGACAGCCATAAAATCCTTTCAATTTCAAGAAGAACAGCCTTCATTCTCCTGAAGTGCTGTTCCCGCTTGCAAAGCCGTTTCATAAAGAAGAGCCCAAATAAACAGCCTTGCTTCTCCCGAAGTGCTGACTGTGTTTCTGCTCGCCTCGCAAAGCCGTTTCATAAAGAAGAGCCCAAATAAACAGCCTTTCTTATCCTGAAATGCCGTTCCCGCTTGCAAAGCTGTGAATAAAGTATTTGAATAGGCAGGCGAGCCTCAGCCGGAAATGCGAGCTCCCTGAGCTCAATTCCGACAGGCTGGTAGCCTGACGGCACTGACATCATCGCGCACGTGATGACGTCAGCTCCGACAGTGCGAAAGTTTAAAAAAGGTAAAATAAATCGGAAATGAAGGGGTGCCACTTGGGAATCATGGCACCCCTTCATTTGGACCCCAAAACTCGGTAAAATCCGAGAAATTCGGAAAGGTTGGGAGGTCTGCTGCAGTATAATAATATGAATGAGTGGCATATCCCTGCATTTCTTTACTTGGTACTGTATGCAAATAAAAGGTGGGAGATTTGTACAGAAAAGACTTTAACATGTGACAGCAGAGATATATGGGTCCATTATTAAGTAGTAGGACTCAGGCATCAAAGATTCACACAGCCATACCTCTCAACAGTACTGACGATCACTGCATGCCCTCAGTTTAGCACCATACATTTGTACTGGAAAATCATTAACGAGAGAAGTTAGAAAGTAATGATAGACTTTGCAGTTTCAGACTTCACAACCATCACAAGATCATTCACAATAAAGTTGAGAAATGTTGATGCTATCAGCTAACTTTCCAAAGACAATATAAGTCAAAGGTACAATTACCAGTTCAATATCACAAATGCAGATACACTAAGCATTAAGTCAGCTATGCACCCTGAGCATCAAGATGCAAAGCTTATGTATCCCTGAATCCCAAAGATACAAACAGGGATATGACACCGTTATCATCACTTGCACAAGGTGCTCTTTTGGCGGGGGGGGGGGGCAGGAAGCCTAGGCTGACACAAAAGGTCAGTGAGTGTGTATGAGTAAGAAAGAGAAGCAGGGATACATTTGGATAAACCAACAAATGGCCAGTGAGACAAAATGAGTTTTAACCTGCAAGACTGAACCATGTAACTGTTGTTTGTGTGTGTCTATAGGGGTCCTCCAGGTGAAATTGGTGTGTGAGTGTCTGCATGAACACAGCCAAGCTCTGTGCTAGCTTTACATCTTGATATGTTGGACAGATGTGAGCCATGCATAGTAGAAGCAACAGTTCATCACTCTTATCCCCGAACACGAGAACTGGCTCTGCCAGGAGTTACACTGGCACATCCATGCCCACGGTCAGATGCACTGCTGCTACCTGAACATGACTGATGTCTTCTGGATAAGGTCCCTTCACAAGAGCACCCAGGGCCACAACCCCATTGCCTGTCATGTCTAGGTGTGGACAGCTCACCCACTGACAGAGCAGTGGAAGTACTGTCACTATGGAAGCATGATTGGGCACAACTATGTTGGCTAACAGAAGATGATGTGATTGACCTATGCCCACAAGGATGTTATTCTGCTCCCAACAGATGTTCCATCAAAGACACTACTTGTTCCATCACAAACACCCCTCTTTCCAACATGTCATTCATCCAAGCCATTGAATTGGCAACACGGCAGAGGCAGTCACACATGTCAGCCTGTGCCATATCTACAACCATAAGCATTTCTCTGGAGCACATATGGAAACATGCCTGTGCCTCCATGATGGCCCTAAACATACATTTAGTGGCATGGAAAGAGACACCTGGATCAGGTAAAGGAGGGACATCAGGCATCATCCTCTGAGCACCCTAACAACCCTCCTGCGTGGCACCATGCCCACATTTTGGCTATGGCCAGAGTCAACAGGCACTGAAGCCTCAGTAACAACATTTCCCTTATCAACTGCCTCACCCTCCACCTGCCCAATACTCACTGAGGGCTCACTGGAATGAGTATGTGTAAGCCTACTGGCTGTGTCCGACGGAATTACAGGGTATGGCTATATGTCAACCTCAGGGTCAGATTCAACCTCTACACCCCCCAAGTGTGCCTCTGTTTGACCACCATCAGAGTCCGCTGATACATCCACATCAGGTGGTAGAAGTCCCACACTTACACTGTCAGGATCACCTGTGATAAAATGTAACAAACACAAGAACAATTATTACCTAAAGTACTATACTCCAATATATGTTATTAAAACAACAGTGCTGCCAGTATTAGACAGTACCCTGACATCAACATCACACACTAAACTATGTCTTTAAATTCCTCCTCAGTACTGACATAAAAATGTCTGGCTTACCATCTGTAGATGAGGTTATCCTCTGCAAGCCAAATGGTCCTGGAAGAAGCTAACAAAAAGGTAAGGACAACATCTTCACAATTAACAGAAAGGCAGGGGGTAATACTTTTACCCCTTATATCGCCATTAACTATACTTTCAACAAGAACTTGGATGACAACTCCAACCTAAGCTAATCAATCAGAATGTGTTGTTAACTGTAGCATTCTTCAACCCCCCCCAAAAAAAAAAAAATTCTTGTGACATAGAAGTACATAATGTATTGATTTCAATTGTTTTACTATACAACAGTATTCAACAACTGAGATACTAAACCCTACATGGAAGCTCTTCCTGAGACATGCTCACTGTCCCTGATACTGTTGCACTGATGTGGAGGACATGGTGTTCTGCACTTTCCTGGGTGCAGTCTGGATCTCTGACAGTGGACAAAGACTTTTCATTTGATGTTAGTGGCAGCTGTACAGCAGCCCCCCCCCCGGTACCCATCTGATCATAGCCCACTGCAGCTGCCCTCCTCCATGCAGATGTGATCATGTCAGTGGCCCTATGGTGCACCTGCTTCTATGTACTGCAGTGGCCACCCATGGCATTAACATTATCCACAATCTGCTGCCAAATCTGATTTCTGTGTGACTTATCTTCCCATCCCCTTTCAAGCAGGAAAGCACCATGTTGCCTAAAAGCATTGATGATAACCTGATTTTCAGAATCAGTGAATGGTGGTATTTGGGGATTGAGACACCTGGGTGACATAGTCTTAGGTATCCTAAAGACAACAGAAGGATAATACACATAAGTATCACATAACTACAAAATAACTGCTCCAATATAAAATGGAAAAGGTAGCATTTATTACCCACTAGAGATGTGAAGTATGAACAACAGGCCAGATGCAAAAAAAGAAAAGTAACAATAGCAACATATCCTTGTTTGTGCCATAACAGAAATGCAGCTTTGCCCACCCACCCAAAAAAAATGGAAAAATGACACATTTTCCTAACAAACCATCTTTGAAATTCTAAGAGTGCTATCAAATTAACTGTCCCTGAAGCATGTCTACAGATGTATCACAGAATATTCCATTTGAAGGTATTTTCAATCATGTATACCTGTGAAATGCCTTGACAAACATGCCCATGGCATCAGTACACTTCTAACTAATGCATACAGATAAAAGTGTAAAAGCCTTTGCTTCAAATTTTTTTAATTACATTCCAACATATGCAGTATGTAGCTGACAAGTAATTCTGTAATACTCTGTGCATATATATGCCAAAATAATAGCCTTTGTCCAATGTTCTCCACATAAACAAGTCTTCTCACCTTCAGTTTTCCTAGTTACACAGTTGCCTTTTTATATGGTGTAGATTCAGGCTGTTAGCATGGTGAAGATGCAAATGAGGTGTGAACCAGTTAGAATTCCAGAATTCCAAATACTTGGCTTCATGTAGGATATGTAAATATAGTGCAGGCAGTCCCTCACTGTTTGTTTTTAATGGATTGCAACTGTGAATGATTACTGGTTGTCCTACTTGCGAGTGTGTCAGGCTGGACTTACAAAGTGTTAGATGTAAGGCTGGAAATGTAAGTAAGCTAAACACAATTCACAGATTCTGTTCATTAACATCCAACCTCCACTTAATTTGCTGGCTATTGCATATGATATTGTTTCCATTTAATATCCTCACACATTTTAAGGCCAATGATATAGAATGGCTTACAGACTGCATGGCTCAGATTACTGATCAGATAAGAGAAGAATGACCAAAAAACACAGGGAGGTAAGACTGAGCTGTATATTTGCAAACAATAATCATAACTGGTTGTATGATCCCTTAGTGCACTACATCCAAAAATAATAAATGTACACATAATTGCATTGTTTCGTATTACTGTAGATGATGTTGCAGTTGGTTGTATACAGAATGATTTCAGTTCCTTTCTGCAGAGCTGTTTGTATGGCAAAGAGGGATAAGATACTCTTTCTGTGTTCTGAAGGTTCATTGGAGTGAGAGTTCAAATTCAGATATAGATAGACATATCTCATGTAAACCAACATTTTCTAGGCCATATATTGATTTTCCTCAGTTCCTCAGTTTAACTACTTGTCCTGTTTTTCTTTTTTCTTTTCTTTCTTGTTTTTTTTTTTTTTAATTTTTTATTGGGGGGGGGGTGAGGGCAGTGTTGCCCAATAAGGTGCTTAGCACAATCACTGGAATGGAGAAAATGAATGTCAGGTTTGGCTGCGCTTCTCTTGTTTGCATGAAGTACAGCAGTACACAAACTGGACAACTGGACCACCCAAGAAGAAGACAGAAAACCTGCAGAGAGGACCCAGCCAGCCAAAAATAGAACCTGGATACATTCAATTAATTCTGTTGGGCACTGCTCAAACACACTAAGCCTCGTTGCATGGTGGTTAAAAGAGAGACCGCAAGAATGATTAGTAAATTAGGGAATGTCATATAAGTAGTCCAGTGGTAGTAGGTGTGAGTGTAGGGCTAGAGTACAGATGGCCCTGGGTTCTAGTACAGGGTGTGTAACTTTTTTTTTACTGTTGTGACAGGCAATGAACTGAAGAATAGACAAGTGTTTTTCAACATTCTTGTGGCAACAGGTGTAAGTGTAGGACTACCATATACATTGTCCTAGGTTCTAATACAGGATATTCCAAGCACTTCCCATTATATTCACTCTCACTTATAACACTTTAGATAGTGGAGCTGATATGAATTATATGTATGAGGAATGAGACACCATTATTGTGTTTTCAGATGTATGACTGAGGGTATACTCTCTGCTATATTTCTGTAAGTATAATTCCTGCTATCTGGACTTGCATGGACTTCATATTTGCCTAAGACACATACACAACTTGATCTATATTCAATAACTTTGTCAGGTCACACACATACATGTGTAACAACTCATACTGTTACCTGTATTTATGTATGATACTTGACTATGCAGCACTTTTTTGGTGACAAAGATGGAAAATCTGTGATGTGGAAGAAAATGCTTTGCCCCTTATGCCTAGGTTTGAATCCCACAGTATAAAAATATATGTTCTAAGTGTGTAAAGTTAAAAACAAATATGTAATGTCATTATATTTATTCCCCCGGTGCATGTATGCAAACCTAACTCACCTCTAACAGTTACCTTCTAATTTCCAGTATATATTTCCAGGCTACATTGTAGGTGGCCGTTAAAATAAGGCCAAATGTCAGCTTAACCTTCCAATTGCAATTATTTAATTCCTCACTGCTTGGCAATGCTGCTCTCTGCTTACAACCATGCAGATGTGGTCAGCATCATTGCTCGTAGTAAATGTGATAACTGGAATTGGCAGGAAAGCATCAATCTCCATTGCTCTAGGCCTGCTGCTAGACATTGCTGGCATTAGTGGGGAAGGCACACAGTTTAAGGTATTTAGGTGGGGTGTCCAAGAGACCAGAATATTTATTGGATTCCTGGTAAAGCACCACAGCCAAAGGCTTCTGCAGGGGAATATTCTGTCTGCCAGTACAAGTCTGAGGCATGAAATAGTTTGGCCTAGGCTGTATCAAATGCCACTGGTATTCTGTGCACTGGAGCACAATGTAGGCATAATTTTAATGACCTACAGAGGAGAAAAGGAGGTACTCTAAACCACTGGTTGGTGGAATTTAGGATTGCGGACATCCCACAGCTTTGTTAGTATCAACTAAAGAAAGTACTTATATGACTTAGAAAGCTTAATATTGGCAAGACTGGTATGCATAATGCTCTTCTGTTATTTTTGGTTCTTTCCCCAGCTGCCAGGGATCATGAGTTCAATGTCCAGGCCCATGTTGCTCGACTGGAGACACTGATGGAAGCAAGTGGTATGTATGCAGCAGAGGATAAGTGTAACTGAAGCATTACAAGTTAAAGATAGCTTTTTTGGTATTTTATAAGGTTGTATCAAATTGAACATGCATATCCCAACTGTAAAAGCTAGTACACATGTATGAGTCTGTAGCACAAACCAATTGTAAAAGTCCAATATTTTACTGTAGTCAGAGGTTGTGGGTACAGATACCAAAATTCACAACTATACAGTACTGTTAGTTCTTTAATAATATTTACATTAAATTAAAAACTCTATACCAGTGGTACAAAAGCCATGCTATAAAGTGTAATCTGTGAAAGAACTCCAAAAAAGAACAAACTGGTAAAATAACAAAAAAAGCAAGCAGGCCAGAAGTACTCCAAACGACATTATTTATTGTGAGTGCTTTCATCAGAGACAATGCTCCATCTTCATCAGGTCTGATTGCTTTTTTTGTTATTTTACCAAAGTGTAATCTGTATAATTGGAACACACATATGTGCAATATATGCACAGTTCAAGGATCACTTTCAGCAATTTGTAGTATAGTGTGTATCTGTTAGGAGGTATACTTAAATTTAAAACTTAAGATAATAGAGTTGAATAATTATATTAATGCATTGTATGTCACATATGATGCTACTAATTTTAGCTTTATCTCTTTTTTCTCTCACCCCTTATCTCTCTTTTTTATTTTCTATCATATATTGTCAAAATGTCTCCATGTCATCCATGTGTACTACATCACTAAATGCTCCACAACAAGTGAGGTAGGCCAGCCCCAATAGATCAGCCTGCGCCTGCCGCTGCACCACTGGCTGCAGCACCGATGCCCAGCACATCTGGGAACCAACCTGGCAGCACTGTCTCTGCTCCCCTTACAGTACCTGCACCCTCAGCTAGTCCTGCCCTGGAGGCTGATGCAGTGGTACTCTCTGGGAGCAGTGGCAGAGGTGGTCATTTTATCACCCACAGTGAGTTGCCAGGTATGATGCATAGGGTCATGCACTGCACCATTGGTGCATGCCTACACCAGATGGAGAGGCTGCTCTCCCTCTTGTTCCATAGGAGGAGGAGGAAATGTCAAGCACTTCAGCCACCAGTGGAGTAAGGTGACAGTGAAGACAGCCCAGTGAGTGAGGACTCCATTCTCACTGTCTCCAAGCATGATGGGCATGGGTCTGTGTTTTCCCCTCCCTCACCCGAATCATGGTGTCCCCCAACCTTTTGTGTTCATCACCATCCCTGTCTCTTGTCTTGTTTGTCCTGTATGTTTGCATTTGCTTCCTCACCTACCCAACTTACCTGACCCAGACATACCTATGTCTCTTCCCCCAGCATTCTTCTCTCTCAGAAATAAAAAAAATGGGTACCTGTCCCACAAAAAATGTCCCATACATAGTTCTCCATTTCACACACATCTTCTTGACACACTTGGTTCACTCCAACTGGCTATACTACAACATGATTGTGTTGTAGTCACCCCTCTTTGTAGAGGTGGCATTCCAAATTCAGTTAATATCCTGCTCATATTTTCATTTTAGGCTGTTAAAAAAATGAATAGCTATGGTTCTTTCCAACCTTCCTCTTGCACATTCCTGTCCTGATTTCTCTTTGTTCTTCTCCCTGCTTGCTCCCCATTTCACAACTTACCTATCTACCCCATTTTCCCAACTTTAATCTGGTCAAAAAATAGAATCACACACAACATACATAAGTAGCAGAAAAAGCAATGGATCCCTTCAGTTTTTGGGGTACATGTTTGTGTGGAGGTGCGCATCATGCAGAAGGATGGTGAGTGGTGGCAAAAAGCTACAGTTATCTACATGCAATGCTGCTTAACCCTGCTGTACCATGCCAACATGCAGTAGCACAATGTACTATAAAGAATTTATGTCATAGCATTATCAATGCTTATTTAAAAGTATTTAAAAGTATTAGATACACATGGATTCAAACCCAGTATCATCTGGGCTCAAAAAGAAATGTGTCAATGCATTTACACCTGCTGCCACAGAGTCAGTTAAGCAGCAGGTGTGTTTCACAGACTCTATACTAACTCTCAGACTTTAGCAATGCAACTCGCATTTTTGCACTTCTTAGCTGTGTGCAGACAGGAATGATATCTCGCATGTGCAAACACTTTGCCAACTGTCACAAAAACCCACTGCTCACTGCACTATGGAAAAGTAAATTTTATTATGTATTACTACTGTTTACTGCTCATTTCCTATGTATGACCTGAAATTACATGTGGAAACATAACAAACTGAAGGCCCTACCTAACAATATGTCACATATTTACAATGCAGCCACATGTTGCCTCCCCACAAGCACTGCAACTCTGGTGTCTCAGTACTTTTACCAGACATATATCATCTAAACTACAGGACATTAATATCAAATGTTGTGTGATATTCAATACACATAAATCTGGCAACATGCAGAACTAGAACTATTGACCCATACGCCTAAAATGCTTTATCTTCAAGGCTAGGAATGGAACCAGCATGGACCTTATCCACAGGGACATCTGTGACCATTAACATACTTGGCCCAACCCATGTTAGTTTTGTCAATGGTAGACCTTGTTTATTAAACCTAGTGGATGTCTTTGATTCTGACCCCAAAGACCTGGATGAAGGACAACCGGCCATGCCACCTATAATGAGTTATCCAAGGCCTTTGACACTGTCCCTCTTTCATGTATCATAGAGAAAATCTCCCATCTGGGAATTAACTCATACATTATTAGACAGCCAACTGGCTCACCAACAGAACACACACACACACTGTCAAAGTTGGGATGGCACCTCCACCACTAGACCACTTACCAGTGGAATACCACAAGAATCTGTGCTGGGTCCTCAACTGTTTGGAAACTATTTATCTGCAGCCCAGTCAAAGGTAGATGGCCTGTGGTTTACTACGTTGGCGGATGACTGTTAACTGGACACAGTCATATAGAGTCACTCAATGATATTACAGAAGGGGCTGACACGGACAATGATTGCTGCCAAACTCACAGACTGAACCATAAAGCAAATAAGGCCTCATTATCCCCTTTGACAGTGAAGTACCCTTGCTAATTATAATATACATAGCACCCTCGAAGCTCAAACCTAGCATTGGGAGACTTGGGAGCACATGTTGCTAGCAATCTACACTTCAATCACTGTGTGTCCATAGTGCTGAGACACACATTCCAAATTTCACAACTCATAAATAAGACCATCACCTCCAAGATCAGGGAGGTCATAGTTGTGCTGTACTCTACACTTATCAGACCACTAATTGAGTACAATTCTCCCTTCTCTCTCTACCTCACTAGACACCTGCAACAACTGGAAAAAACACAGAGATTTGTGACCAGGAGAATCAAAGGACTCCAAAACATGGCATACATGGAAAGACTGAAAGACCTACCACTGTGCTCAGTATCATTCAGGCTGCTGAGTGGTGACCTATGCCTAGCCTACAGAGCAGTCTCAGGCCCTGCCCTACTGGAAATGCTGTAAATCTATAAATCAAATGGGACAAGAATAACTTGCTCCAGGGAACTCATCCTAGCCTGTGGCATAAACAGAACATGTTGGGGAGACAGCTATATTGTGATTGACACTCCTCTGTAATAGGCTCCCACTTCATGTGAAGCAGTGCTCCTCAATAAACCTATTCAAGCACAACCTTGACAACTGGATTGGTAACTGTAAATTCACCCCTGGGGTGGCATCTATGTCCCTCATGGAAAAGGCTAATCAGTGCTGCTTATAAAATTGCTCTGCTAATAATGACCATCTAACTATAATCAATAAGGGTACTTGCGCTTTTATACAGCTAGGCTTGTAAATACCCTAGGGCCATTAGGCTGGTAACTTCCTATGAACCAATGCAGTCTTCCCATTGTGTTCTCGCCAACATGGCCTGCTGATATCATCCACTGTAAGTTGATTTGTAGTCTTGTAAAAGTCAGACTTGTGCCATGGTGCTTGCATAAAGTACTGAGTTTTGTAGTTTGTGCACTTAGACAGGCAGGGGTCTGTTCTCAATGCAGTTAACTGTGTGTGTGTGTGTGTGTGTGTGTGTGTGTGTGTGTGTGTGTGTGTGTGTGTGTGTGTGTGTGTGTGTGTGTGTTTATGTGTGTGTGCACATGCATGTGTGTCTAGACAGAAGAGTGGAAGTATCTATCCTACAGTTACTGCTCCAGTGCCATGGATTGACAGTATTGTGATACTTGCACATGCCTACACATCCATTTCATGCAGGCTTCCCAACATCTTCTCTCCAACATGGCCTGCTGATGTCATCCACTATAAGTTGACTTGCAACCCTGTAAAAGTCACACCTGTGCTGTGGTGCTTGCATAAAGTACTGAGTTTTGTAGTCTGTGTACTTAGATAGGTAGGGGTTTTATTCTCACTGCAGTCAACTGTGTGTGTGTGTGTGTGTGTGTGTGTGTGTGTGTGTGTGTGTGTGTGTGTGTGTGTGTGTGTGTGTGTGTGTGTGTGTGTGTGAGTTTGTTTGTGCTCTTTATTGACATTACAGAAAGCCTTTTACAACAGCATGGGGGACACTGTTATTACTATATTCTCCTCAACAGACACTACTGATGTCATCAGCTATAAAGTATTGTCTGAGACACTCAGACTTGAGCTGTGGTGCTTGCCTTAAATGTAGAGATCTGTAGTCTGCGTACTTAGATAAGGAAGGATTCTATTCCCATTGCAGTCAACTGATTGTTTGTGTTTGTGCTCCTGCTTGACATTACAGCCAGCCTTTTACACCAGCACATGGGACACTGTTTTTGGGACACTATTACCATATTCTCTTCAACAGATATTGCTGATGTTATCAGTTATATTTGATTTGTGGATATCCACTATTCCCACGAGGACAAGGTCAAATACTGGCCTCAAGGCCAGGCAGAAGTCACCTCATCCTACACAATACAGATTATAGTGACATGGCTTTCAGTCTATCCACATACATCATGGCATGGTTTGTAGGTCCTGTATTTTCTTAATGAGAAAGCCCTGTGGTCTCTCCAGCTGCTGCATGCATCTGGTGAGATACATGCAAAATAGAGCATTATACCGTGTTACTGTTCTGATGAGGTTTGAGTACAGTGCTGTCATTCAGTCCTATGATCTGAATATGATGGCATAACAGCATAGGCTTTCAATACCAGTGTGGTTGCATAGTGGTCAAAGTTCAGATTGCTATCATGTGTTCCCAATGCTTGCATCACTGAGTTTCTGCACAGCAGGATTGTTGTCAATGCTGTAATTAGCATGGAATTCCAATTTTCAGAAGGACAATATCAATACACATTTCTGATTTCTGCATTTATTTGTAGATCATGTGGCTTTGTCACCAATCATTTGTCTGTGTTAGCTCTTCCTGTAGTATGTTATCATCATTGGTGGACTCAATGATTGCACCCAGTATACAAGAATCTGCAAACGTGGTAAGCCAAAGGCCATATACTTTAGCCCAAACTGTCAAGAAATACAGTCCACCAATGGTGACAGCTCTACTGGTACAGGTTGATTCACCAGCTTTCACAGTATGTGTTCTGTTGGTGTGCCAAATGGTTACCCATTTAGTAACATAAGTGTTAATCACCAGGTGGGAAAGTTTCTCAATGATACTTGCATGGTGGGTTGTGTCAAAACCCTAGGCCAGATCACGACAGGCAGTATACAACGTCTTACCTTCATCCAGGCCTATCAGGTAGAATCAATGGACTGTGACAACATCACAGATCACCTATGGTATGACTCAGCACATACACCTTCCTGATATGGTTGAATACACACTTCAACACACCCTCCACATGGGCTATGTCCCCATAGAAGGGTGTACATCAACATGCATCCATCTGAGTTGGGGGGACAGCACCTGATGCATGCATGTACTGACACATCCTGACTTTCCTCAACTGTGAAGTAAGCCAACATGTCATCACTGACTTTTTCTAAATGGGCACTAGTAATATCCTGGCTATGTTCAACAGACCTGTATGAGTTGTTAATGCTACATCATGTCTGTTACATCTGACAGATGTCCTCAAAGAGGTCATCAAGGGCATGCATGATGACAACACTATCATCTTGTAGAACTTGACCAGATCAAGGCATTTGACACAAATACAAATTGAGGTTTTCAATCAACACTGTCAATTATGTGGCCATAAACAGCATATCACCAAATGGGTAGACCAGTGTGTCACATATGTGACATCTCACTAAGCTGAAATGTGTGAAGTCACCTATATCTCAGATCCAGTGATCAGGTCCATACATCAGGGCTGTCTGATAGGCCAATTCCTGTCCATTATTTAAGTGATGGACATCACAGATGACATACGTGTCCAAACAGCTGCCTGAAGGACTACAGATTGTGGGCAATGTTTGACTCCAACTGTGATAGTATAACATAGACAGTATCAACACATACCAACAATTGCTACCACAGCCATGACAACACCTGCAATGACACATCAGAAAACAAACACACAACCCAGGTATAAGGTGGGCATCACACCCTATAATCAGACAAATAAGCATGTGTCCTGTGTCCTGGGGTAGATGGTAAGTGGACCATCCATCAGCATGTGGTCACAGTGCTAACCACTCCTTTGTATGTAACTGAGTATGTGAATGGCATCCACATCAGAGGCCATAATACCTTCCAAGGTCCTAGCCTTCATCACACCAATAACTGAGTATCATGCACCCTTCTTCATGTACCTCCCTATACATTTTCCACTGATGTGTAGCTGAAGTGTACCACCTTTGTCACAGTGAGCTGTCACACAGCTTATTGGCCGTACCTAGGTATTCTTTTTGTGGCATAAACATGATTGTCTGATGGTGTGGAACACCAATCAAGTTGTTACACCAGATGCATGTGTGCTACTTGCTCTGGTAATGCATATTACATACATAAGTGTTTGACAACATTAATAGCATGGATATCATTCATGACAGTCTGGATTGTGCTCTCTCTCTCTCTCTCTATATATATATATGTATATATATATATATATATATATATATATATATATATGTATATATCCCATGCACACCAGTCAACTAGCCTGTATTGCTCATAATGTCACTACAGGTATAGCAGTGTCCCTCCTAATGCCGCCAGCATACAGTACCAGGAGAGTGTGCATAATTATCCTCAAAGAGTGTGTACATATCATAATAGTTGTACAAGTATGTTTGAGCAGAATCATCTCTGATTACTGTAAATGACATATGTTATGTCAGAGGCATGGAATTACTGATGGTATTATTCTGATATGTCCAAGACTGTGGTAGGTTCTTTTAATGTTGTCCATGAGCCTTTTCCTCTGTTGTCCCACTTGCTGGAAACCTCTGATGAGATTACACTCGTATTCAGGCAAATCAGTTTCCACAGCTTCACAATATCCACCCTACCCCAATTGGGTCTATATTAGAACATTGAACTTTCAAAATTTCGAGTGTTCTAATATCGACCTGTGTTCAGCGAATGCTGAAAATATCGAAGAAACAGAAAACCAATTTTTTTCCTAGTGAAAGAATTTGGTTGTCTTTTTCTGTTGCTTCTGTATTTTCAGCGCTGTGGTGGAAAGTTAATGGTCGGGTTCAGGTAAGTGTGCAATTGTGTGGACGTGAGGGTTAGGGCAGGTTAGGTGAGTTACGGTTAGGGCACGGGTCAGGTAAGTGTGCGATTGTGTGGACGTGAGGGTTAGGGCGGGGTAGGTGAGTTAGGGTTAGGGCACGGGTGAGGTGACTGTGCGATAGTGACGGACCTTAGGGTTAAGGTTTGGGTTAAGGTAAGTGGATGGTTAGTGGTGTATGTATAGTTTAGTGTAGGGTTAGGTGTAAAAGTTTAGGTGTATGTGTGTGGATTGCTGTTTGTTTGGTGTGCTTGTGTTGTGTGTATGTGTTTTGAAACAGCAAATTTTTTCCCTAGGAAAATAGTCACTGTTCTGTATGTCCGATGTTTTAAATTTTCAATTAATAGGGTTCTATATTAGAACACTCTACATTTTGAAAGTTCTGTGTTCTAATATAGACCACCCCCCAATTGTATGTCAGAACCCTGAGAGATGTCCTCTGCATTATTCATGTAAGGATTTTTATCTCACATAGACATCCTCCCTATTGCAACGTCACCTTGTGTGACAGTCACATAATGCACATTTTCACTGCGCAGTACCTACTGTACCATATAGATATTTGATTGGTGTTGCTGCTACAAATATCTTCCATTGATATGCCCTTATCTGCTGTACATTACATTGTTTCATCTGTCCTCTTTCCCTGTATTCATTCCTACAATTCATCTTTGTGTTCCTATTCAATACACACACTTCCCAAGAATGTTTATTTCAATTGGCAGTCCATGTACCATTACAGATCGTTTACACAACATCAGTACAAAATGCCAGGAATGGGATATCACAATGCTCTGCACTGTAGATACACTGTTCTGTACTATGTTTGGAACATATACTTAGCATTCATACCTCTCTACTGTCCACATTTTCACAGAATGTCCAGATGTGTTCCTTATCAAATTTGTGGCTTTCTGCCATATCACTGGAATGATCTCAAGACTGATGTGACTCAATATTAAATACATTTGAGTTTCATACTTCAAATCCTTCAAAACATGCATCTTAACACAAATCCCCTGGTTATTTCTAGCACATTTCTATAGGGCAAAATGTCAACTATGTCCCTATTTCTGGGTCATTGCCTTTGTCCAGATGTCTTGCACAAAGAGACTGAGAGTTATCTGTGAAGCCATGGTAATCATTGTGGTATTCTGCGCAAAACTGCTGACCGTCAGTACTCTGATTTCAACAGAAGTGCTATCAGTGTTTGCTTACTCAGTTTCCTGGACAGCAACACTGTTGCCAGCCACAAAACTTCACTTAAACGCAGTGCACAGCATGAATATATATTGTGTGCTGCTGTGCACTGCGCATAGCCATGCACCACCGTGCACACATGTAAACTCCATGTAGGCTTTCCACAAAGCCTACACAGAGTTTATTGACTCCCAGGGTTGATTATCTTTTTTTTTTTCGAGCGATAGAATTTGCATAGACATATAACAGGTAAAAAGCTGTAACAGAGAAAGACTTGCAATGAAAAGTAAACATGATATTATATAGATATAGATATAGATATATATATATATATATATATATATATATATATATATATATGTTGTATGTAAGACGTTTGCAAACAATTAGTAAGTAATAATTTTGGTAACCATTTGAATGTTAGTACCCGCTAGAGTGGGACATATATCAAGTCTGAGATGGCCATTTCCTCGAATATTCCCTTTTCTCAGAGGTATGGTAATCTCAAATTTGGTATATATGAGTTTGGGCATGTCTGTATACATATACACACAGACACATATTTATATATATATATATATATATATATATATATATATATATATATATATATATATATATGGGTCCCCTTGACTTGATCGACATGCCGAAACACCAACGCTAAGAAGACCGACTCGAGAAGACCAACGAGACAGATGGTCGACAAGGTGAAATCCCGACAGCCGAAACACCGACATGGGCAACGTGTGAGCACGAGTCGGTAAGTGTGCGATAGTGAGGGATTTAGCGTTAGGGAGCGGACAGGTAAGTGTGAGATAGTGGGATTTAGGGTTAGGGTGCAGGAAAGGTGAGTGTGCGGTAGTGTCGGACTTAAGGTGCAGGTAAGGTAAGTGTGCGATAGTGACGGACTTTTGGTGTAGTGGCGGGTTAAGTGAGTTAGGGTTAGGGTGCGGGTAGGGTAAGTGTGCGATAGTGATGGAATGTAGGTTTAGTGGCGGGTTAAGTGAGTTAGGGTTAGGGTGCGGGTAGGGTAAGTGTGCGGTAGTGTCGGACCTTAGGGTTAGGGTTTGGGTCACGGTTAGTGCATGTATAGTTGTGTGTAATGTGTAGTTTATGTTTTGTGTGTCGGTGTTTTGGGTGTCGGTGTTATGGTGTTCGGTTTTGTGAGTTGTCGGTTTTGTGCGTTTTCGGTGTTTTGGTGTCGGTGTTTTGAGTGTCGGGTTTGTGGCGTGTCAGTGTTGTGATAGGGATCCATATATATATATATATATATATATATATATATATATATATATATATATATATGTTATGTGTGTATATATGTATATCTATCAGTTTGATTCTTGGATGGGTGCCTTCTGTGTGGGGTCTGTGCTTGCGTGGGTTTCCTCTTGGTGGTCCAGTTTCCTCCGACATTGCAAAGACATGCAGTAGGTGGACTGGGCACACTAAATTGGCCATAAGTGTGAGTGTCAGAATGTGGACTGGATGAACTACTATGGCAGGGCTAGCCAACTGGCGGTGTAAATCTTGGCTCTAGATGATTGCCACCATTGAAGTGACACCCAGAACCCATGTGCAAAAAATGAGAAAAAGAGGTTGTGGATGGATGAATATATATTTTATGTAAGATGTTAACAAACAATTAGTAAGCAAATATTTTTGGTAACCATTTGAAATAAGTGGGACATATACCAAGAATTAGATGTCCATTTCCTTGAATATTTCCTTTTCTCAAAGGTATGGTGATTTCAGAGTTGGTATATATAAGTTCGGGGGGGGGGTTGCCACCAATATCAGGGGTGCAGGTGGCTTGATCTCCTACAAAAAATAAGTTTAAAGGAGAAGATAAATGTTCAAGATTTGCTCTTCTCCTATAGTTTCTGTTTTTCTTTTTTTTTCCATTGGCAGTCGGCATTTTGGCATTTTGAGTGCAGACATTTCAACAGGGAGCCAATAATTTTATCTTACAACAAACACAGTAAGCATATTTACTAAACTAAATAATATAATGTGTTAAAAATGCAAATAACCACACTACTCCTGTAGCATTGAGAGATAAAGCCCTGACTATGAACCAGGTGACCCGGGTTCATGTGACTGGTCAAGTTGTAGACAGAGATGAGTGTGGCCATCCCTGGGTGGATGGCCTCATGGGTGCCTACTGTGCTGAACCCTGGTGAAGGCTGGGGATGGCACATGGTAGGAGTGCCAAAAAAGGAGGAGAATAGGGTGGAGGCATGGTTGAGCTGCTATGGAGGAGGAGGTATAATATGCAGCACATCTCCATTGCACACCCACCCCTCAGGCATACAAATGGGTCTACACTGGAGGGGGGGGTGATGGTAGGTCACAAGTAAAAATACCCCCTGGGTGGAAGCTCAGACGTGTAAAGCCCCTAGTATGCTCATTCTATGACTAGCCCCAGCATGCCAGATCAAGTTCAGGGGGTCAAGGAGCATGGCTGGTAGACCCAGCATGGACAGGTGCCAGGAAGCCAGAGCAATTAAATGAAGGACAAGAGCAAGCTAAAAATACAGCAAAAAACAATACAAAGAACCACCATTTAGAAAGCAGTCCAGCTAGATATGAACTGTAAAGGAACTGCATATGGTAGTAACATGTCTTCCTAAGTCTGACACTCATAAAATCAAAGAATCCCTAATAACTGAATCTCGCTACACAAAAGATCTTTTAGTAGTAATAGTGACAGAGGAGATTATACATATTCAGTAAAATGTACCATAAACAGAAGAACTTGATAGCAGTGAGTCTGTGCTACTGTTCCTTCTTCTAAGCAAAAAAAAAAGAGAAGGAAACACTGAGTGCTGGTGGGGATATAAGTAGTGAGGCAGTATATATGTGATTAAAATCCTTGCTCACAGACCAAACTAAAGCATCAAAAACATGAAACACAAATAACTGTTCCTTGGCTGCTCCTGTTCTACAGTAACCTGCTGCTCAGAGTGAGGCTGTAACGATAAAGCAGGAATTATTCATAGGAGACTCTTTGACCAAGTGACTGAGAAATATGATCCCCATGATTACTTATTTCATCATCCCAGTGTCATGCTTACAAGGATGCAGACTAGCATATATTAAACTGCAGTAAGGAAACAGAATCCTTCCAATTTTAGGTACAATTTGGTTATCATCATAGGAAACATATATGATACAAGTAAAATATCCAGTGAATCAATCATAGCTAAGGCTAGACAAATGACTTGGAGCTTTGATAAGGATTTTTCAGTTATCTTTACAGATACTTCCCCTCCTCCTGCCATATCTGTTAAAAGTTTAAGGTAGAGAAGTCAAATGAATGTAATAATTTACTTCTTGGAGAAAGTAGTTAAAGAAGAATTACACCAAAAACATTATTTTTTTGTCCAAAAAGTGATCTGCCTTCTCTGTAATCCAACTTTAACCACAACACACACCCAGAAAAAATAATAATTTAATTATTATTCCATTTGTTTTATGATGGAACTGATTTATGTTTGCTTTTCCTTCCTATGTTTGTCTCATCATCTGTTACATCATGAAGGATAGGAACGGAAATGAATTAGGTTAGGCCCCTTATTCCAGCTTATGGGCCCATTAAAAAGACAATTGCTCTTAAACATTCACATTTAAATGTGCCTTATCAATCACAGATTTATCACACTGCAGACAAATAGTGAAGCCTGGAGTTAAATTAGGAGTCTGAAGCAAGTCTATAAGTTTAGTTTGCAGATACAAATGTACAGGAAAACTCCACCCACAAATTAGTTTAATTCTTTCTTATTATAAATTAGTTCCCTTTAATCAAATTATGAGTGCTGCAAAGAAATACATATTTTCATCTTACTCTCCTAATTTTTTGTTAGTATTTGATTTTTCTTCACTTTATTTTCTGAAAAACTACATGTTTTCTTCTGGTGGTTTGTCACATCATTTTTGCACTGTATTTGGTTGAGACAAATCAATGAGTTGGGGTAGGGAATATTATCATCAAGGACTCTAATTCTAGCCAAAATGTTAAAAATAAAAGCCAGCTCAACCCAAATAACACCTATTAATCACAGTAGTTAGTTTCCTCACATTTGAACACTGAACTACTGTTGTTACTTAGAAAAGAACAATTAACTCAGATACATATTAAAGCCTGTCATTCAAACATTCCTTAAAATGATGTCTCAGAGATGGGCATTGATAAAAATCAAATGAAGCAATGTAATAAAAAATATGGATTAATGATGACAGCCAAAGTAGGCAGTTGTAGTAGTGCAGTAAGCTGATGAGAGAGAGAGAATCACAGCAAATGATCTTTTCATCATAAGTATTTCTATTTGTCAGGGACCAAAATCTTCACAAACAAATAAATAAGGCATGGTAGAGGGAAGGGTTTTTAACCCAGCAACTCCCAAACTTCTGGAATAAACTTCTCTTGCATTTTAAACAGTACAACTCACTGTCTTCCTTTAAACATAAACTAGGTGACTAGATGAGTATCCCAAAACTTACTCCAGGATTGACCTATCTGAGAGAAGGTACTGGCAGGATGAAAATGGTCATGAGACTCAATGGCCTTGGAATATCCATGGATCTATGAATCACAATTATAACTTAAGTATGTAGGACTGCCACATTTAAAGCAGCATTTTGGCTATCCAGAATAAAAAATGCATGTCTCTCCTTACCTGAATACTTCATACCAAGCAAATTATTTTTATGTATTTATTTATTTATTTATTTATTTAACATTTGTTTACCTGTAAAGTCTGATTGGGCAGTTACCCATTTTCAGCAGAGGCCCGGATAGAAAAGCTCCATAAACAAAATACAAAAATTTAACATTGCTATGGTACAAACAGAGAGCTATAAATTACATTGCAACAAATAATCAAAGATTAACAAAGCGGTAGCACACAGTTATATTGTAATATTCTTTGTATAGAGACATTCAAATTTTAGCAAATCAACAGTACATGGATACATATAAATTTACATTGTCTACAGAGGTTTTGACAGCATTGTTTTATCTTCCTATCTGTCTAGCTTTGTCTTTTTTTTAATGGGATAAAGCACTGATCCAAATGGATTATTTTCAGACACAGCCTGGGAGAGTAGTATAGGCAGATGGCAACAAAACTAACATTTTCAAATTGATGCATGCATACTGGTGAATACTAAAGCATGATTTACAAGTAAGCACTAACACTAAAAATACAGGTATAAGCAAAATGGCAATGTGTGTGTGTGTGTGTGTGTGTGTGTGTGTGTGTGTGTGTGTGTGTGTGTGTGTGTGTGTGTGTGTGTAGGGGGGACTTAATATTGTCATCTCTATAGTTGTTTGGTATCTGTTTAATAGACAAAATTTGGTGGATTAAACAGATAGTTGACAGGTGTGCAAGACTGCACAATATTTGGGGTAAGGGAATATGCCCTTTTCTTGATATTATGTGATCTTGGCATTAGTACATAAAATTAGCAGGGGGATATAGGGCACAATTGTTTTTTACTTAATTTTGGTGTTTTAATTTTGCATGCACAAAGGCTGTTGCTCAACACATGCAAAGTAGTGTGTTCAATGCCAGTGTTTACTGAGTGACATTGTGAATGGCAATATCTGGGTCATTCAGTGAGAATAAGTAGACCCATATATATGTCTGTGTGTGTGTGTGTGTGTGTGTGTGTGTGTGTGTGTGTGTGTGTGTATATATATATATATATATATATATATATATATATATATATATATATATATATATATATATATATATATATATATATATATATATATATATATATATATATATATATATATATAAAATTTGATTAAAATGCAGCATATACAGTAACTATTCACCGTATACAGGTTATACAATTAGGTGTACATGGATGAAGGAAGAAACAAGGCCATTAAGATTTAAGGGACAGTGGAAAAAAGATGTGAAATATGAGAAAGGAAAAGTGGAGGGAGAACATCAATCAATCATGTGGTAAAGCACTGTACTCTGAATAAGAAGTACTTGAGTTTGAGGCCATCAGGCTCAAACTATTCTTTCTTTGTTCTGGCAGCACAGAGGCTTAAATCGCTGACTTGTTAATGAGTTGCTTCCTGTGTCAAGAGTACAGTGATTGAATTTTTCTACCTTCATCTGCCTACTGTGTGACTTTGGCCAAGTCATTTAATCAGACAGTGTTTTCAGGCAATTGGTCTCATGGACTCCAGGCCTAATAACTACCTATGAATCTGTGAACTAATTTATTGTTTCAACCAAACTTTGACAAGGAAAAAAGAAAAACAATTTACAAATTCAGTCTAAGAATGAATCAAAGCCAGGTTTGATCTACAGTAAATAAATAAAAGAAAATAGCTAAAACCATTACAATTTGATAAAACATAACATAGAATACAAATGACATATCTGCATCTTTCGTTTTTATAATTTTTACAGACCCATTTTACCACTTCTATTAATTGTGTCAGTGTGATATATCGTAAATAATGTTTCACATAGATGTTTATTGTCCTCATACAAATATATCTGGTAACCTGAATCTACATTTTTTCTTAAATCTTCTTCAATGATTTCACTAAAAGTTTCACAATTAAATAATGTATAAACTAAAATAAATGATGTTTCACTCTCTCCATCTATAAGGCTGTAGCTATGTTATTACATCTTGTATTTAAAGTATTACTTTAATATAATTCAGATTTATATTTTAAGTATATCTTTAGCATCTTTATATTTTCTGTGCTGTGGACATATTTAGTAATCTACAGACTTAGCCATTTTGCAAATAAATCAGAATATCTGTTCTGAGTAATTTTCCCTTGTCACTTGGTCTCCATTGATTTTTTACACTCTTAAGAGTAGAATGTCTTTCTTTCAATATTTTTCCAAACATGTAAGCCTATTATTCTCTTTACCACCACATTGCCCTCTGAATTAAACATTTTTCTTTATCTTGCCGTACTTGTCATACTAGTTCCTCAGCTGGAACCGCCGTGATTTCATCCAGTTTGACAATGTTGTCATTTGTTCACTAGCTTGCTCTCCCACTGTACCAAATTATTCCTGAATGCAAATTTCTGGGATGGAAGTGGATTCATTATATATTTACTTACTTGTTTATATTGGTTTACCATGATAGTGCACTGATCCATATTGACTGATTTCAGGCGCAGACAGGGTAAAATACAAAACATTTCACAAAAAAAATAGAGAAATGTAAGCAATAACAAAGTAGTTCTGACTAATTACATGCATTTTGGGAGAGAAGAGGAAACTCAGAAAGGAGATAGGTTAGGTGATATGTCCTGTGTAGAAGCAAGAACATTTGACTTGGATGAAGAAGTACTTTTTGAGATGCATTCTGAATTTGAAATAAGTGTTGATTTCCTTTAGGTCAATGGGTAGAGCTTTCCAAAGAGTAGCTGCCTGAGATGAGAAAGCATGTACAGTGCTATGGAGTTTGGTTCTAGTGGCCATGGGAGTTGGTGTGGCTTGTGAGGTGTGTTTCAGGTTGTATGAGTTTTTTTAATGAAGTCTAGCTGCAAGGAGAGTAAATGAGTGGAGTTGGAGTAGTTTGAAGAGTTGGAATCCTAAAAACAGGTTACATCTGTGTTTTATGGGTAGTCATTTGTCTTCTAGAGTGATATAGTGATACTTACAGAAAGGTGAGTTTGTATTGACTCAGCAGATGCTTTTAGAGATAGTCTGGAGTGTGGCAATGTTTTTCTTGGAGGAAGAAGCAAAAATTCAGAGCCCATATTTAAGCTGAGAAAAGACAACATCTTTGCCAATGGCTGTTCTGACTGGTTAGCATAGAAAAGGGAAGATCTTTTTGGCCCATAAGAGGAGGGAGTTTATTTTATCTGTTGCTTTGTCTATATGGAAATGGAAGTTTAAGTACTTAGCCCTAGGTATTTGAAGGTGGAGTTATCTGTTTGGATTGGCTGTGAAAGTCAAAGATACTTAAATAGTTAGGTGATTGGTGAATTGTCTGTGGAGCTACAAAAAGTATAGCTTTGGTCTTGACTGGGTTGAGAAGTAGTTTATAGGGTTTATGAGCCATTGCTGCAGCTGATGAAAGTCTGACTGGTGTTGGCACTGAATGTTGGTGTGAGAGTGATCTGATCATTAAATAACAATATTATCAGCATAGAGAACAAGCGGTAGATGGATGAGGTCACAAGGAAGTTGATGAATATAGAGAAGGAGGGCAAGAATGGATCCTTGTTGTACACCTTTGGTAATGCATGCCGATTCTGATTGGGAAGGTCCTATTTTAACTCTGAAGTGTCTGTCAGAGTTTAACCAGGAAGCAGTGTCTAGACTGATACCGATTTCAGTTCATTTGTTTTTAAAAAGATAGTAGTCAATGAGGTCTAATGCCTTTGTCAGTTCTATAAATAGGGCAATAGGGCACTTGTAAGAAGGCCACTGTCAGAGTTTAGCAGCATGTCATCAATTACAGACCAAAGTGCTGTCATAACACCTCATCCACTCCAGAATCCATGTTGTTTGGAGGAAAGCAGGTGGCAATGCTGGATAAAGAGAAAGAAGTTTTCCCAGACTTGAGAGGATGGATACTGGATAGAAGTGAGAGGGATATTTTTGGTGCAGTGGTGCAGCGGTAGCATTGTCGCCTCACAGAATGAACTTCTCTGTTTTGTTTCTTGTCTGGGGTGCCTTCTGTGTGGAATCTGCATGTCCTCCCTGCATTTGTGTGGGTTTCACATGGGTGCTCCAGTTTCTTCCCATGTCACAAAGACATGCATCTGAAGCATTTCTCCCCAAGCCTCCACTGAAAATTGGCTTTGTTCCAAGTCAGACTTTCCTGGTAAACAAATGTTAAATAAATAAATAAATAAATAAATACATTTTCAGTTAGTTTCCTTTGGGAGGGGATTAGTTAAAACAGTTTTCCAAATATGTGGCATGATGTGTTGTATGGCACATAGATTATATATGTGGGTGAGAGGAAAACATAAATAGCTCTACAGTAATATATGAACCAGGGGTTTATATTATCAGATCTAGGAGGGGTGTTGATAATACTTTCAAGTAGAATATAATTTTTTTGAGATGTATATATTTAAAGTGGAAGAGACGGGTGAATGGTGGCATGGTGGGGAATGCATGATGTGTGGAATGTTTGGAATTTACTGATGGAAGATTGTTCATAGGTGTTTACTAGGCTAATGACCACAAGGGCCTTTTTAAGCCTAGCCATCCATTCCAAATCTCTGACAAGTTCTGATACCATTGATAAGTGTAAGCATGAGCCTGAGAGATAAACCATTTACAGGTTACCTGTGTCCATTACAGACTTAGGTGCCAAACTAGGGGTGAATTTCCAGTTTCCCATCCAATTGTCCAAGTTGCAGTTGAATTGGATTAGGGAGGCACTGTGCTTCACATGGATGGAGAGCCTGTTCCATAGACTAGGTAGTCACTGGGATACATACTTATGTCTCCAGCAGGTCCTAGTTATATCACAGGCAATGTTTAAGTCTTTAGAACAGGTCATTCTGGTGCTGTTTGTTTTGGGGATATGCAAGAGGTCCATCAGAGTGGGGTCTGACAATGTCCTGTATGCCAGTCATAGAGCTCCCCTCAAAGCCTGTAGGAGACAGAATACAGGGATAGGGCCTTGAGATGGTCTGCATAGGACATTATACTTATGCTCTGTATTCTTTTAGTGAGGAACATCTATGGGCATTCCAAATGTTGAATATGCCTAGATGGGTACATACCATAGGGGGCACTGTACTCAATAATAGGTCTGATGAATGCCAAATACAGTGGAACAATGACTTCCTTGGGCTTTGATGCAATACCTTTGTTTATAAGTTGCATAACATAGAATGATTTCTTCACCACTGTAGATATGTGATGGTTAAAGGCTTGATTACTATCTATGTGTGGTCCTAAGTCCCTGATTACTGGATCATCTCTAAGGGGTGTGTTGTCAGTATGATATTTACTAGGGATGGATGACTTCCCAAAGGATACTATTATGCATTTCTTGGCATTTAGTTTTAGTTCATGGCTCTGACACCAGTTGTTTGTGTCAGCCCCTCCTGGAAAACATTTGTGACAGTGTGAGATTCAATGACAGCTCCTAATTTGCAATCATCTGCAAATTTAGTCAGCCAGAGACCACTGACAATGGCCTTGACTTCTGAGAGGTAAATGTCAAAAAGGAGCAGTCCAAGGACTGATCCCTGAGGGACACCACTTGTGACTGGGCTCTTTGTAGAGGTGGACTCCTCAATTCTAACTTCCTGGGTCCTGTCTGTGAGCCAGTTGGCTATCCCAGGTCACATATGGGTTTGTACCTAACCTCTTGAGTTTATCAACAATGCCTGAGTGGGGTATTGTGTCAAATGCCTTGGCCAGGTCAAAGTAGGCAGTGTGAACAATTTTGTCCTCATCCATTGCTTTAGTGACCTTCTCAAAGAAGTCCACCAGGCTGAGTAGGCATGATCTGCCCTTGACAAAACCAAACTGGGTTGGGTCCAGTGTCTGGAGGTTTACTATATCTGTATTGATCATCTCCCTGATAATTCTTTCCATGGCTTTACATATAACACTAGTGAGACTTATGTGTCTTCAGTTTCCAGGCTCTGTAGATGGACCACCCTTGTGCAGTGGGATGACTGTTGCCTTTCTCCATTCATGAGGCATGCAGCCTGTTTGGAGGCTACATTTAAATAGTAATCCAGAGGCCCTGATAGGTCATGTTTCATGCTATTCAGAAGGCATCCTGGGATATTGTCTGGGCCCATTGATGCAGTGTTCTTGGTGTTAGAGAGAGCATTAAGGACCTGTTCCCTAGGGATAGTAGGGGCAGTTATGTTTCATGATATTTCCTGAGGGAAGGTTGAAGGGGAGAAAGGGGTAAAGTCGGAGCTGAATTTATCAGCCAGGACGTTTGCTATATCTTCTGGCTCAGTATAGGTGGCTCCATTTACAATGAGCTCAGCACACAATTGTGTATTGTCTTTTAAGTTGTGGACATAGCTAAAGAATGCTTTGTGGTGTTAAATTCTTAAAGGAAATCTTTTGGAGAAGGTTTTGTTGTACCACACTGAATGGTGTTTGTATACAAGGTATCATAACGTGGTTTCTTCCTGTAAGTAAGTTAATGTCTTTTCAAAAGTATTTGGGGAATGTAAGAGGGTAATTTGTTTCCTTGTAATTTGTTCCTTTGTTTGGAAATTCTTTTGTGACTTCTGATGGACTTCTTGGCTAGGTTATGCAGGACTATAAAGAAGGTGTGGTTGTCAGTTGTGAGGGTCTGTTTCCAGTTTTGCCACACTTCATCCCTTAGAGTTAAAAGATGTTTGAGTTCAGTCGACAGCCATTCAGTTTTGGCTAGTTTATGAAGCCTGTAGATAAGTGGGAAAAATTTGTCATGCAGGTAGAGTAGAAAGATACTTAGGCTTATAACTGCTGTATTAGGGTCATGTAAGGAGAGTATATGGTTCCAATTAAGGGTTGTGAGAAAGGTTGTGAGTTTGTCTAGATTTGTGCTACTCTGATTTCTGAAAGCTTTTAATATTGGTGGCAGCTTTATAAGATAGTAAAGGTGATTTGGCAGTGGTCTCTTAGTGACAGAATGTTTATATTGGTGATCGAGTTTGGTATGTCTGTAACAATCAAGTGTAAAGTATATGGAGGACCTGAGGTTAGGTCTTGTTGCTTCTTTTATGAATTGAAGGAGACCTAGGCTAGGAAAGTACCTATGTCAGATGAAAGAGGGCCAAGATAATTAAGATTAAATAAACATTTGATTAACATGATACTTTTGACATTAAAGTGCCTTTGATCCCTGGACTTTATGTTTCTAGTCCATGTGATATAAATTTTATTGCTGAGAATAGTGGCTTAATATTTTTACTTTCCAACTCTTAGTCTAATGTATATAGAACATATATTTTCTTTTTTCTTTCTTTTTTTTTCTAACTTTTGACATCAAATGTTAATATGTTGATTCCACTTGCCATGATCTACAAAACTATTTCATAGGTACTTTGCACTGTGTACTCTGTATATCTTCACCCTTTAAAAGTATTCTTTAATTTATTTAAAATAATAATTTTTCAATCAAAACATTTTTATTAATAAGTAATCTACATCATGTAAGCTTTAATCTAATTTTCTTATTTGTCAGTGCAACTTTTTACATGTAAGAGCTAGTGGTGAGGTATTGTCTGCATAACATTATAGGATAAGAGGTGGCTCAGTCTAAGATCTATCATCTGTTTCATTAAAACATCTTTTTAAGATGGCATCCATATATATTAAAAAAACATGATGCTTAAAGGCATCTCAGCCTTACTCTCTTCTTTATCACAAAATGATGTGTATGCTCTCTCTTGATTTAGATATTCTTACATGAACTCCTCCCTGGTTAGATCTGACCACAAACTAATCACCTTGGAAATCCACATCCTTCCCACCCACTCCTACCCCCACACAAAGGTAACCACCATGAAAAACTTCTCCGAAGCTAACTTTGGGCGCCTAAAAACAGAAGTGGCTAACTTCATAGCACCCATGCAAATGGAGAATAGTTGCATGACTGCCAAATCATACACCAATGCACTGTATGAACACGTACACAAATACATGGATCTTGCCATACCCAAAAGAACCAAGATACTCTCCTCAAAAAAAAGGAAGCCAATCTGGTGGTCCCCTGCCATAAACAAACTCTACAACAGAAGGAGGAAACTGATGTGAAATAAGGTGAAGTCCCAAGACTGGAAAAACTCCCTTATCAGCTTCAACAAAAAGTTGAGATCCCTCATCAAATCCTCTAAAGCTAGCTATGAAAACAGAATTGCAGCAGATAATAAAGACAACCACAAGGCCTTCTATAGTTATGTATAGAATCTCCACACAAATACCCAGATTTGCTCTGAGCTACTGCACAATAGTACCTCCAGATATTGCCAATATACTGGCTGACAGATTCAGTGCCAACTTTACCCCTCTCTCCCCCTAAAAGGACCAATCACAATACCAGTAGATTGCCAGGCACCCAGTATTACTGCTGCACAGGTTAAAACAGCACTGTCCAAGGCCAAGAATACAGCTTCTATGGGACCTGACAATATCCCTGGCTGTGTTCTACATGAACTACAGAGTGAACTGGCACCACACCTTTGTCCCCTGTTCAATCACAGCCTCGCCTCAGGCTTTGTCCCTACCAAATGGTGCACTGCTACAGTCATCCCTCTCCACAAGGGAGGAGCGACTACAGACCCAGGGAACTATTGCCCCATTAACCCGACGAGTCTGATAAGCAAAGCTATGGAACACATCATCATGGACCTAATAAACAAGGATATAGGGAATCTCCAAACTCTGGATCCTACACAGTTTGGTTTTGTGAAGGGTAGATCATACCTGCTCAACTTGGTCGACTTCTTTGAGATAGTCACCAGAGCTGTGGATGAAGGCAAGGTGGTTCATAGGTAGGTGCTAGGCTATTGGTCCTAGGGCCTATATAAGCCTAGACAAAAAGGTACCTTGGCTTTCACCACCCAAGAAAATTATTTTCCTGTGCCCCTGTCGAGCAGAGCCCCAGAGGTGGTCCCTGGGGTGAATTTTCTATTTCCCATCCAATCATCAAGATTTTTCTTGAAGAGTGCTAATGATGAGCTTTGTTTGATATAGATAGGTAGTTTGTTCTAGAGTAAGGGAAGTCTCTGGGACAGGACTCTATCTCTCCAGCATGTTCTGTTTATTGTGGTGACAAGGTTTAGGTCCCTAAAGCATGTAGCTCAGAGGGATTGGGATTTCTTTAAGTGGTGCATGCCCAACAGCTCTGGGTTTGACATAGATTTGTATGTTAGGCAAGATCGCCTCTGAGTAGGCGATATGTAACGGAGTAAAGCTGGAGTTTTTTGAGATGGTCTGTGTAGGGCATCTGTTTGAGGCCAGTAATCCTCTTTGTGAGGTATTTCTGCGGCCTTTCCAGTTGTTGTAGATGTCTTGTGAGGTACATACCAAAAGGGGCATTGTACTCTATAATGCGTCAAATGGATGACAAGTAGAGGGGAACAATGACCTCTTTTTTCCTGGATGAGAAACCTTTTGTGATGAGGTGTGCCATGTAGAAGGATTTCCTGACTACTATGGCAATGTGATTATCAAAGGAGAGACTACTGTCCACCTGTGTCCCAAGGTCTCTTATCACACTTTCAGTGTTAAGTAGACTGCCACCTTTGTGGTAGCTCATGGGTACAGAGTTTTTACCAAAGGGGATGACAATGCACTTTTTGGCATTGAGCTTGAGGCCATGGCTTTGACACCAGGCATCTGTCTCAGTGAGGCCCTTTTGTACGATGTCGATATCGTTAGGAGTTTCAATTATGGCTCCTAGTTTGCAGCCATCTCCGACCTTCATTAGCCAAAGACCTTCTGTGTTAGCCTGTACTTCAGAAAAGTAGATACCAAACAGGAGAGGACCCAGGACTGAACCCTGTGGTACTCCACTTGTCACTGGTCTGAAGTCGGATTTGGAGTCTGCTACTTTCACAGTGTGGGTTCTGTCAGTGAGCCAGTTGGCAACCCATCTTGTGACATAGGGATTTATACCTAGTTTAGTGAGTTCACCTATAATTCCAGAGTGGAGGATGGTGTCAAAAGCCTTGGCAAGATCTAGATAGACTGTGCGAACCACCTTACCCTCATCTATGGCTTTGGTGACTGCTTCAAAGAAGTCTATCAGGTTTAGGAGACATGATCTGCTTTTTACAAACCCGAACTCGGTGGGTTCCAGAGTTTGGAGATTACCAATGTCTTTGTTTATAAGTTCCATGTTGATATGTTCCATGGCCTTGCAGACCAGGCTCGTTAGGCTAATGGGGTGGTAGTTCCCGGGGTCCGTGGTGGCTCCTCCTTTGTGGAGTGGGATAACCGTCACTGTGCGCCATTCAGTGAGCACAAAGCCTGAGGTGAGGCTATGATTGAACATGGTGCTTAGGTGGGGTGCCAGTTCATTCTGTAGTTCATGTAGAACAAAGCCTGGGATGTTGTCAGGTCCCATAGATGCTGTGGTCTTGGCTTTGGAGAGTGTGGTTTTTACCTGTGCAGCTGTGACTTTGCATTCTTCCGGTATAGAGATGGGCCCTTTAGGGGGTGAGAGAGGGGTAAAGTTAGCACTGAACCTATCTGCCAGGATGTTGGCAATATCAGTTGGTTCTGTATATTTAGTGCCATTGTGCTGTAACTCAGAGAAGATCTGAGTGTTGCCATTGAGATTCTTGACATAGCTATAGTATGCTTTGTGGTTGTCTTTAGAATCAATGGCGATTTTGTTTTTGTAACTAGCTTTGGAGGATTTTATGAGGGATCTCAGCTTCTTACTGAGGCTGACCAGGGAGTTCCTCCAATCATGGGATTTTACTCTTTTTTGCAACAGTTTCTTTCTTCTGATGTAGAGCTTGTTTATGGCAGGGGACCCCCAGATTGGCTTCCTTTTTTGGAGGATAACATCTTGGTTCTGTTAGCGGTAGCACGATCCATGCACTCGTGGAAGTCCTTATAAAGTGCATTTGTATAGGATTCAGCAGTCATACCTCTGTTGTCCGTCTGCATGGGTGTCATGAAGTTTGCCACTTCTGTCTTAAGAAGTGTGAAGTTGGCTTTGGAGAAATTCTTTACGGTGGTCTCCCTAATGGTGGGTAGGGGTGGGATGTGGGTGTCTAGGGTGATTAGCTTGTGGTCGTATCTGACCAACAAGGAATTGAACTCTGTGGTGTCACCCATGTTGGTAATGACCAGGTCTAGGATATTGCTGCCCCTGGTGGGGGTGTGGATAAGTTGATCCAAGGCATTGGAAATTATGAATTCCAGAAAACTTTGAGTAAAAGAGTTGATACATGAGTAGTTTTCCCAGTTAATGGTGGGGTAGTTGAAATCGCCCATTATGAGGCTGTTGGGTTGCACCCTAATATTTTCCAGTGTATCAAGAAATGAGGAATGGGAATCCTGGGGCATGGCGGGGGATCTGTAGCAAGTTACAATTTGGATTGCAGTCTTGCCCAGAGTTAGTTGCACTTGGATAATCTCTGATGCATTATATTGAGCAACTAGCTTGGAGGTGTGTATATCCTTAATGAATATAGACACGCCTCAGCCTTTAGTGTTTCGGTCCAGGTTAGGTGGCCGAAAGGTGTGGTATGAAGTATAGTCTGGTAATGCAGGGGTGCTCTCTGGAGCCTTGAACCAGGTCTCTGTCACTGCACAGATGTCAATGTCCTCCATTTTAAGGAGTGCCTCGAGTGAATGCATTTTGAGGCTTAGACGTCTAGCATTGAGTAGCATTACCTTCAGATTTTGTTTGCTTGTACCTGTTACGATGGTGAATTTCTCATTTGAACCTTGCCTAAAAAGGCACTATAGGGGTGGCAAGAGCCTTAGCCAGTATCGGGAATCCCAAGCACGACAGGTGCAGGCCATCTCTGGCAAAGCATCGTGGTCTGTTGATCATATCATCCCAGACAGACAGATACTGGATCCCCTTAGAATGACACCAGAAGCTTAGCCAACTGTTGAAGTAAAATATTTTGTCCTTGTATTGTGGTACCATTCTGGGTGATGGCAGGATGCTACTCAGGGCTAGGGTCATACCTGCCTGGGCTACAAGATCGGCAAGCTCCTCCATGCCTCTTTTCATGTAGTCCAGGGAGGTATGTCTCAAGTCATTCACTCCAACATGGACAATGACAGTCATATTTGTACTTCTTGTGAAGTGACCTGAGTGCATCCATTATGTGGCGGATCCTGGAACCCAACAGACAGCTGACAGTAACTTTCTCCTTGTTTAGCCTGGTGAGTGCAACATCAGTGTGCCTGACTATAAAGTCACCTATGACTAGAGTGTTGGGTAAGTTGTTATGCCTTATGGGCTGTGGTTGAGTGGCACACTTAGTTTGTGAGCTATGTGTCATTTGAGTTGTGTTGGGGGGGGTGGAAGTTCCTTGTGTTTCTGCTTTGGAGGTCTCTGTTGCTTGAGCAGATTTTTATTGAGAGTCTCTGCGAATGTAGGTGTGTGTTTTGTGTTTCTATGTGTCTGTTTCTATGTGTCTGTTTTGGTGGTGTAAGTTTTGAGGGACTATGTGATGAGTGTGGTGTGGTGCAAGTGTTTGCCTTCTCCTCTTGACTGTCTAGTCCAGTCTTGGGTAAAGAGAGCTTTGCTTCCAGTTTGGCTATATAAGTGCATCCTTCACAGGTTGTAGTGTTGGGTGGTAGGAGGACAGGGTTGTCTGCGTACATGAGGCAATTGCTGCATTACCCCAAGATGCCCAGATTCATTAGGTAGACAGGAGAAAACACCGGGAGCTGACCCTTAGACTTGCCTGTATAGGTGCTTATTTATTAAGTACTAAAAACTGTTTTCCTCTAGACAAGTGAGGAAAGTTGAGTGCTGTAGTAATTTGTAGCTTATTTAGTGCTTACAATGAGTTCTGAACAAGTGCTGAGCTCAAAGAAACATATTTGAATGTTAAAACTAAAAACCTAGCTAGTTTTAAGGGAAAATTTAAAGAGCAGACTTTATGGCGTCGGGAATAGTTTGACCCTAACTAAGTGGCAATGCATAAAGTGTATTTTTTTTAAAAATATAACAGTAGCAAATGAGCAAACTTATTTAAACAAATTAACCAATCAACCAATAAAAAGCTAAAAACTGAGCCCCGTTCCAGCAGTCTTCAATCAGACAAGTTCTAACTGCACACTCCTGCCACTAGGGTGCAGGGGAATCTTCTCCAAAAAAAGATGGTCTGGATTAGTGCTCAAGTTATACAACCAAAGCTAGATTCATTAGGTCTGAATTTAGTCTATGCTACAGCAAACAAGGCATACCAATTTCAGAAAGAAACAGTTCAAATAAGCAGGCACAATAAGCCTTTAACCAGAAACTCCAAGCTCAGAAGGGCAGAATCTACCCTCTTCTCCCACAAGAGTGCAGACCACACCTTTTTAATGTAAAATAACTGGCCCAAAGCCCAAGTGCTTAAACCAGAACGAATACACTTTTAGAATAACAGACACTAAGCCTTCAAACAGCAACTCCCAACTTAGAAGGATGTAAGCTACCTGTCCTGCCACAACAGTGCAGACTACAAACCTTCTTAATGTAAAACAACTGGTCTGAAGCCCAAGTGCTTCAACCAAAGGCTTAGAATCACAGTTACAATTTAATCAGGCTACTAACAAGCAGTAATAAATGCAGCAGAATAAATGCAATTAAGTACTTTTAAGAACAAGCAGCAAAAGCAAAATAAAGTGGGAAGAAACACAAATACAGTAAAAGCAGATGAATAAAGTGCAATTTTTTATATAACAATAGAAAACAAGCAAACTGATTTAAACAAACAGCCTACCTTGATCTGGCCAAGGCCTTTGATACCATTCCCCACTCAGGAATCATAGAAAAACTCACTAAGCTAGGCATCAACCCCTATATCACTAGGTGGGTTGCAAACTGGCTCACAGATAGAACCCACAGTGTGAAAGTAGCTGACTCCAAGTCAGACTGTTGACCAGTCACAAGTGGAGTCCCACAGGGGTCAGTCCTGGGTCCTCTCCTGTTTGGTATCTACTTCTCTGAAGTCCAGGCTAACACGAGGGACTCTGGCTGATAAAGTTAGCAGACAATTGCAAGTTGGGAGCCATAATTAACTCCCCAAGTGATGTTGACATCCTACAGAAAGGCCTCAATGAGACCAACGACTGGTGTCAGAACCATGGCTTTAAGCTCAATGCCAAAAAAATGTGTCAGCATCCCCCTTGGGAAAAACCCGGTTCCCTTGAATTACCGCATTGATGGTAGTCCACTGAACACAGAAGGTGTTATAAGATATCTAGGAACACAGGTTGACAGCAACCTCTCTTTTGACCACCACATTGTCACTGTGGTCAGAAAGTCCTTCTATGTGGCACATCTCATTACTAAGAGTTTTGCATCCAGGAAGAAAGAGGTCATTGTCTCCCTCTAGTCTTCCCTCATTAGGCCAATTATCGAGTACAATGCCCCATTTGGCATGTACCTCAGTAGACACCTGCAACAACTGGAGAGGCTGGAAAAGTACCTCACAAAGAGGATCTTAGGCCTTAAACACTTGTCCTATATAGACAGACTCAAAAAACTCCAACTATTCTCTGTCTCATATCACCTACTTAGAGGTGATCTCTGCTTGACTTACAAAGCCATGTCTGACCCAGCTCTGTTACAAATGCTACATCTAAAGAAATCCCAATCCCGCCACATCTCATGCTTCAGAGACCTCAACCTCATTACCACAATCAACAGAACATGCTGGAGGGACAGGTTCATAACCCAGAGACTGCTCATGCTATGGAATAGACTTCCCATACATGTCAAGCAGAGCAACTCACTGGCCCTCTTCAAGAGAAATCTTGATGAGTGGATGGGAAATAGAAAATTCACCCCAGGGATCACTCCAGTGGCTCTGCTCAACAGAGGTACTAGGAACTAAGGTTGGGTGGCACAATGCCAGGGTAATCCTATGGGCTAAGCTTGTAAAGGCTCCAGGGCCATTAGCCTAGTACACATCTATGAACCTATGAACATAATTCCTATCACATAGTTCTCTAATTATTATTAAAAGTCTAGCAGTTATCACAGTGGACCAAAGCTCTGAGCTGTTAATAAGCTTCTTCCTGTGGCCTGTATACAGGATTTGATATATTCCACCTTAATTTGTATACCGTGTGAGTCTAAGCAACTCATTTAACTAGACAGTGTTCTAGGGTCACCCCTAATAAGGGACACTTTCTGCAGGGAATTATTCAGTCAACAGATAGGTAAAATAAAAAAAAATTAAAAAAAAAATAAAAAAAATAATAATAATGAAACCTTTTCCCATTATTTGCTATAATTTGTTTTTAGTAATGCTGTGAAAAACAGTTTCAATATTCTGAAATGCAGCAAATAATGATTGTTTCCTAAGCTCAACATACTTGTTATTAAATGTTGTAATAAATGACATGACTAGGAAGCCGATCTTTGGTGTACATACATAAACAGACATTGGCATAAATCTATTAGGGTCATAGGTTTGCGGGTATATACAAGGCTAATGACCACTAGGGCCCTTATAATCCTAGCCATGCAACCCAAATGTGATCCACAATTTTGATTTATATAGGTGGTAATTTACTGACTGCCTCTGTCCACCAGAGACATAGGAACCATACCAGGAGTGCATTTCCAATTACTCATCCGTTGGTCCAAGTTGTGCTTAAAAAGGGGTAGGGAAGAACTCTGCTTCATATGGATGTAGAGCCAGCTCCAGAGAATGGGAATTCTCTGACAAACATATCTGTCTCTCAAACATGTCCTATTTATGTAACAAACAAAATTTAGGTATTTTAATGTTTGTGGATGTGCAAAAGCTTCATCAGTACAGGGTCCAGAGATGTTCTGTATGCAAGGCAAAGATCTCCACTCAGAAGTCTATATGATACGGAGTAAAGAAACAGGGCTTTGTGGCAATCAATGAAGGACATTGTGTTTGCTCCCTGTATTCTTTTTGTAAGGAATCTTTGTGAATGTTCTAGTTGCTGCGTATGTTTTCTCAGGTACATACAGAAGGGGGCATCATACTCTATGATGCATGTAATGAGGGCTGAATACAGTGGCATGACGACTTTTCTGGACCTAGAGAATATGCTCTTGCTTATAAGTTGAGGAGTATTGAAGGATTTTCTTACTAACTTGAATACATCCTGGTCGAAGGCTAGGTCACTATCTACATGAGTTCCCAGATCCCTGACTAGTGAATCAACTTTTAAGGGTGTTTTATTGATGACATAGGCACCTGGGGTGGTAGACTTCACAAAAGGTATTGTAATTCATTTCTTGATATCGAGTTTTAAGCCATGGGTTTGACACCAACTGTTTGTCTGCATTAGACCTTCCTGAAGGGTGTTCCCTTCTTGGAGGGATTCAATGACTGCTCCCAGTTTGCAATCATCTGCAGACTTGGTCAGCCAAATGCCTTTGACATTGGCTTTGACATCTGAGTAGTAGATGCCAAAGAGGAGTGGGCCCAGCACCAAGCCCTGGGGAACTCCACTGGTTACTGGCCTCTTTGTGGACATGGCTTCAACGATTCTAACCTCCTGGGTCCTATCAGTGAGGCAGTTAGTTATTCAGCATGTAATACAGGGGTTTATACCTAGTTCCATAAGTTTATTAACAATGCCTGAGTGGGGTATTGTATCAAATGCTTTAGCCAGATCTAGTTAAGCAGTATGCACAGTTTTCCTCTCATCCATTGTCTTACTGACCTTTTCAAAGAAGTCCACCAGATTCAGTATGCATAACCTTCGTTTGACAAAGCCAAACTAGGATGGATCCAGTGTCTAGAGGTCTTCTATGTCCTTGTTGTTAATTTCCATGATAATTCTTTGCATGGGTTTACAAATAAGACTAGTCAGACTAATGGGTCTGTAGTTTCCAGCCTCTGTTGAAAGACGAACAAACCCGTAAATATGTTCAATCAGCACACAAAGACCAGCCAACAATCCAAGAAGACTTTAATGAATGAAAAGTTAAGCACTTTCTTCCCCTGTAGGGACTTCCTCAGAACAACCAACATTCAAAATAAACAGCCCTTATATACCATTTATTAATCAACTATACCTTAATTAATGAAAACTAAAGAAAGCCTTATAGTTATCTTTCACCTGGAAGACTATCTTAACCTCAAAGTCTAATTAGCCCTCTTAGCTGCCTACTTACTCTGATGAGAGAGTTTCTATTTTTATGGGAATTACCTTTCCTGACTTTTGCCATATTTTTTTCCTTTGTTGTATATCCTGTCTTATTTGGGATGCCACCGGTGTGCTTTGTTTCTAGGGCTATTCTGGGATTACTTCTGGTAGGTACAGCAGCTTCTATGCAACTATGGATAGAGCTTCTGAGAGCAATTCAGCATATGTTGCTCTGTTATATGTGTTTGGAGAGGCAATGAATGTTGGCAATCCATCACTTAATAAAAGGTCATTTGCCTAGTAATAGTTCCTAAAAGTTACTGGTTTTAATGGAATTATGGAATTGATTTTGATTTCAAAGAAGTCAGCGTTATGGTCAGACCTTTCCATGGGGGGGGGGGGGGGCATGGGGGAGTGCAGCGTTCTCCCATATTTGTAAGCACAGTGTCCAGTATGCTGGAGCCTCTAGTGGGCATAATCACTATTTGGTCAAGGATGTTTGTATTTACAAAGTCGAAAGAATCTCTGTGCCTGTAGATTTGAGGCTGTCTAGGATTCTCAATCTATTGAGGGTCAATTAAAGTCCCCCATGATTAGGTTGTTAGGCTGGACAGTAAGTGTCTCCAGTAGATCTAAGCATGCATTGTGAGCTTCTTGGGACATGGAGGGTGACTTATAGCTGCCTAGGATATGGTACTTGATTTTGCATATGATGATCTGGACATGGAGCAACTTCAGAGCATCATCCTCCTTTAGCCCTTTTCTGTGTTGTACTGGTCTCAAAGTGTAATAGGCACTGAAACCTTGCACTGCCAGGGTACACTCTGCCACTTTAAACTATGTCTTGGTAACTACATAAATGTCTATATTCTCGAGTAGGAGGAGGGCTTGGAGGGAGTGTAGTTCTTATTTAGGCTCCTGGCATTGAACAGTAGGTTCAATTGAGGTGATTTTGATATGTTGGTAGGTTTGTCAATTTGGCATTGCCTAAAAAAGGCACTATGAGAGAGGATAAAGTTTTAGCCAGTATTCAAAAGCCTAGAGGGGAGTGGTGCAGCCCATCCTTGGCAAAGCAATGTCAACTGTTAACCATGTCCTCCCAAGGTGACCAATACTGGACCGCCTTAGAATGACAGAAGGACAACCAGTTGTTAAAATCAGTCATTTTTTGGTCATATTGTGGCATCTTCTTCAGTGATGGTTATATGTTGCTCAGTGCTACACTCATACCAGCCTGAGACTCATAGTCTCACAGCTCAGTAATGTCCCTCTTCGTATTCATCTGATCTCTTCTTTTAAGTTTTGCAGGATGATGGTGGTAAAAATAGTGAGAAATCAAGTATTGTTGTGTGGGGAATTTTACTTAAAACTTTTCTATTCTTTGGACTGCTCTTCCCTACCTTAATATATATTTCAAAATTAAGAGGACTATGGTTATTTTTGGTTCTATAGTCTACATGTAGCATGAATGAGTCTGCCTCATTTTGAGCTGTGATAATGAAATTTATCATTGATTTACCATGATTAGAAATAAATGTATATATCCTAGTTTGTCTTGTTTCTCCATTGAATATTTATAAACTAAGCTTCCATAGAGGGTTTAGCCAGAGATTAACTTCTCCTTCAGTTACATATAATTTAACTCTGGACTGTTATCTCCTTGTACAAATATTCAAGTCATTATAAATAAATTTCAGGCTGTGAGATCACTTGTATGAAATATATTTGTAATGCAGCTTTATGAAGTAACTTTAGACAATGTATGTCACTTGATTACGCCTTTATCTCATTCCACTTAAAGGAGAGGGTCTTTAGCAGTGAACATTTTTTGTCTGAGTCTCTACACATGATTTTCTCAACAAACAGAACACATATTGTGTTATATCACTGGACTTGGTTATTCAAAATAAGTTAGCCAATTGTTTGCTTTGTGTCATATGACTACAGTACTGCAGTCCCAAGTAGTAAAGGCAGTTGGAAAGTCACAAAACAGCCATTATTTGCTTTATATATAAAGTTCATTGTGTATGCTCCTCTTGCAAAAGCTGTGAACCACTAACATTTCTTTTTTTATTTTCATGATGACGCCACTGCAACCACAAATGCTTCTCATGTTACAAAGTAATGTGCCACAAAAGTGGAAGCTATGGATCCAAACATTTGACTCTGAAGACTGCTAACTATAGTATGCATTGCTATTACAAGTGTTTTGTTTGCAACATCTTATTAACTGCGGCACTACTATAACAAAATACCACCGATGCTGCTGTCAGCACTGTGAGATACTCCCTCTTTTGTTCCATTTGCAACAATCACATAGCTGGTAAGTGTTACCATTCCTGTTAAAATAAGGGAGGCAAATGCTTAAAAAGAAACTACACCAATCCAAATTAAAGTGTCTGCAATATTTCCATTATGGGTGGAACATTTCCCTGTGACATTTTGGGATGTCCACAACCTCTGGACAACCATAAAGTGCAAGGAAATTTCCATAGTTTCCAGGCCAGATTTCCCCTATAAATACTACCTCTGGCTTCCCCAGAAAATAGGTTATAAAACTAGCAGGACTAACCCTGGAATATAAGAAGTAAATAAGTAAACACACGTATGCATAATCAGGGTGCCCTTGCATTCTTCACAGTGAATCAACAATGTTTTGGGGCCGCACCTTGAAATGCTGAGTGACGTAACACTCTGAGATGTAAGAAAAAATTATCATATTTAATCTTGCTTGTTCAGTGATTACTTTTTTTCTAGAACTATTAATTTTAGAAAAGACAGAAGTTAAAATGTGCTTTCACCATAAGCAAAGACCTGCAACTTAGTCATATTAAAGATATCAATGATAAAACTTTAAATTGACAAACATTTGGAACATATAACTCTGACTGAAGAACTTATTTGTATGTCCCTCATGAGATTTCCCTAGTTTATGTTGCGCTATTAAATAACATTTCAGGAGAAGAGATAAAATGCCTGACTGATGTGCGAGAAGGCATGGACTATGTGAGAAATAGGTCACTACATGCACCTAGTAAATGTATGATGTTATAGTTATATACAGGTGCTGCATTATTCATATAAGGATATTAATGAAAAGCTGTTCTTGATGTTATTGCCAGTTGCTATAAAGATTTGTGAGGACACAGCATCCCACTACAGAACCAAGGCACACAGCCTTGACCTATATAGAGATTGCATGTTAACTGGCCATTGCCTATCACGGTCTTCGGATTATGCTTTATCTGCTGTGTGCTCAGCTAACTTTAGTCTGTTCCCCAGTAGCATAGCTAAGGTAGGGTGAAGGGGCAGCCACCTCAGGAACAAAATGTCCATGGGCATGATTAGCCAACCATAGTCATTCTTTAGTTCATACCAGCATTTAGAAATGAATGCAAGTGTTGCATTTCAAGTCAAAACTGGGCAATGCAGCACTCTGTGGCTAGTATGAACTGTAGCAAGCACTTTGGGACAGTTTAAAAGAAAGAGTTTTTTTTTTCCAAGTTATTTACTCAAACTTGACCAATGTAGTGTGCTATGCATGATATAAACTGTAGCAAGCATTTTTTTTTACTCTTCAGATTTGGAGAATAGCTTTTTTTTTGGGAGGGGGGGGCAAGACTGGAGGATGACACCATGCATAAAAAAATATCTAGCTACATCTCTGCTGTTCCCCTTCCCTCCTCAAGTAGTCCTGAACTCCAGCTGTCATCAGTAAATTGTAGCTGACTGAGGAAAACTAACTTTTATGTTTGTATCCTTTGGCAGCACTTTCCCCCTCCAAAATTGCACTACAGCAACTGCACTCTGATGGAAATAGGACACCCTTGGGCTTTCAAAGCATTTGTTAGACCACTGCTTCTGGTACATACAATATTAGCACTGAAACCACAACAGGTAAGAAAAATGATTCTTTGGGAAACATCTGTGAAGTATGCATGCACGCACTGATAACATCCTTCTGTCTTGGGAGCTGTGCCTGCTACCCTGCCCCCCCTCCCAATTCTCCAGCTCCCCCCATATCATCACTTTTAGAATTACCATCTCCACCCACCTCTTCACAAACATCACTCCTGCCTTAAAGGAGTACCCAACTTTCACACTAGCAAAACTCGTCCCATTTGCTTACTAGCTCTCTTATAGTTCTGTTAAAATTCTAATAATACAAAAACAAGAGTGCAGGTAGCGTGGAGAGATGAAGAAAATGAACTTCATTAACTGTTAAAATTCTACTAACCTTAGTTCTCCACCATCATCTGGTCCATCCATAACTTACTACTCTCTGCACCCCTAAACCATATATTGCAGCACAAATTATTTCCATGACTCACCATGATAATAATACAATTGATGTTACAACTGGCTCTATCACTGCTTGCAGACACAACATCTTTCTGCATCCATACCCTGCATCGTAATCTGCCGACCCCTACCTCACACACACTCTCTTCAAATGCTTCCTCCTGTCACTTCCCTATAACCACTGACTTATTACCTTAAGATGTTATTCACCTCTTCAATATAAAGCATGCTCAATAGTCACTTAACCCACTATCTAACAAACTGTATCTTAAAATGAAATTTAAATAAAAGTGACCCTATAACCACTATAACCACTAATAATACTCCCTGACTATCAAACAAATTTGCTGAGATGTTGATCCATACCCAGGTCCACTACACCATCCAGTAAATACTCCAACTCCACCAAAACTACCTTCTCCTAACATTACTTCACAACCAACAAAAATCTATGGCCTACTTTAGATTAATGTTATCTTAAAAAAGAACTTGAAACCAATTGCTGAAGTCCACACACAGATAGTCCCTCAACCCCCAGATGTGTAACTACAGAAACATGCCTGAAATGAGACATAAAAAATGAGGAGAGTCCCCCAGCTAGTTACAATGCCATCAGATCAGACAGAAAAAAGGGGTTGGGCAGCAGACTGACAATATTTTATAAAAAAACACTATCAATTTATTTTTCCATCCAATTAACCTCCCAGAATAAAAAATGCAGAAATCCTTATATGTACACTAAAAAGCAATACATTCAAAACAAACATAGTCAGAATTTATGTCACCCCATGCAGTCTCTCTACTTCCATCCCCCAGGAAACCATAATACTAAGTGATCTCAACATTGATTAGCAAATCATGAGAATATCATCACCCTCTGTGGCTTTTATTAATTAATTTTCACACATGCTAGATGCATCAAAACCATTAACTGAAAATCAACATTAGGCTGGATATTGATTAGCATCCCATGCAATATTACTTCCACAGCCTCAGTTCCTTACAAAAAGTGACCACCACCCAATGTTTGTTATGAGAGACCATATTACTACCCAAAAGTTTCATTGACACAACCATGTAGTTAACATGTCCACCTTACAAATAGATGTTCTAATGTCCAACACAAAATCTGTCAACTGCAGCTCTTTACATACCCTCAACTTGATGCAGCAGTAGCCATATTCAACACTATTTTTCTAAATATTCTAAACAAACTACCCCTATAAGAACTAAAAGAGTAAAATTTAATCCAGCTCTATGGCTATCAAGACAAACTAAAAAAAAAATAATGAATCAAATGAACAACGCTTGGTACAACTGTAAATAGAACATAACTGAAGCTAAACTACAGAAATATAAACAGCTGAGAAATTTACCTAAAATAAAATCAAATTAGACAAAATAAATTAGTATACAAAGCTACAAACCTGCAATCAATTCAAACTTAAATGAATCTGGTCCTGAGTTAATCAGCTCCTTCCCCAGGTCAGTCTACTCCCTCTCTAAGTAATTACTTTCAAACCATTGCTAGCCGATTCAACTCACATTTTATCAATACTATTACCTCTCTATTAAAAAACTCAGCCCCTCTCTCTTCTCCATCCCTTGAACCTGCTCACTTCAGTAATAATCTGTTTCCCAGCTGAAATTTATCTCCATTATCAAAAGGGCTCTCCTCAAGCTGAAGCTCACTTTTCTTGTCCCAGACAACCTACCAGCACAATGCATCAAGCTTGTGGCTGATGCCGTCACTTAACCCTGTCTCCATAGTAATCAACTGTTGCTTTAAGGAAAGCTGTGTCTCACAACTCTGGGAAAAATCTTATGCATTACCTCTGCATAAAAATGGGAATTCACAGATCTCTGAAATAATAGGCACATTGACATTTTCTCACCTGTTTCTAAAGTATTAGAAAAATTCATCCAAACTAAACTACTTAACTTTCTGTCTGACAACAATTTCCTCTATCTCTCACACAGAACAGTTCTCATCTATACCACAGTACTATCTCTGCACTTTTTAACTTCACCACCTCATAGCCACAGTATTCTTAGACCTATCAAAGGTTTTAGATATTGAATCTCACAAACTTCTGCTACATAGGCATCCTTAATTAGAACTAGGCCCACCATCACTCTCTTGGTTAAATAGGTACCTCACTTGCAGACAACAAGCCATGAAACAACAAACAGACATCTACTTTCTCAATGTTGTAGTTTTTTTTTTTTTTTCTGAAACATTTTATGTAATGGTCTGTGATTTCTGTCTTGTGAGATTCTACCTTTCATGTTTATGCTTTTCTTCAACTGGTTATACAACAAAAGAAAAACATCTTGGCCAAGCATAGGAGAAATAAAGCCTACATACTAAAATCTCCCTGACCAATCTAAAGAGGCATCTAGGAGGGTTAGTTACTACTTCAAATGCTAAATTGAAGAAAAAATAACTTCTCGGGCAAAGGACAACCACAACACTTTCTAGAGCTATGTCTGTATACTCAGATGAAATACACAGCAATGCATAGAACTTATTGTAAATAGCATCACTTACAATGAACCAGAAGCCTTTGCCAACCTTTTGGATGACAGGTTCATCTCAAATTTCTCCTCTCACTTCCCCACTGATAGTCCAAAGGAAATACTGAATAGCACAATCCCCCAACCATTACTATGGAACAGGTCATCAATGCACTTTCCAAGGCTAAAAACACTGCTTTGATGGGCCCTGATAGCATCCCTGGATGTTTAATAAACAGAATAAAACATGACCTCTTTGGTCCACTTGAATCACTTTTCTACTGGAGCTTTCAGTCAGATTTTGTGCCCAAGGAATGGAAGATGGCTAAAGTCATTCCCCTGCACAAAGAAGGTCCAACCGTTGATCCAGGTAACTACATCTGATAAGCCTTACTAGCCTCATATGTAAGACCATGGAAAGAATCATCATAGACATAATAAATGAGGACATAGATAACCTGCAAATGCTGCACCCATCACAATTCAACTTTCTTAAAGGAAGGTCATGCGTATTAAATCTGGTAGACTTTTTTGAGAGGGTCACCAGATCACTGGATGAAGGTGAGACAGTGCACACAGCTTACCTCGACCTGGCCAAGGCCTTTGATACAATAGTAGAAACCAAACGCCTCGCAGGTACGGTATGCTCGGTCAAACCATTACATAGTAGAACACCAGTGGCCAACATATGCAGCATATAAACACTTCATAACAAATATAATAAAAATAAATATTTATTTAAGCATGAAATGCAACAAAGTGCACTAATATCAAATCAAACCGGTTTTGGCTACCCAGCCTTCATCAGTGAAAAAGCATTTGTCATGCCAAATAATTCATGAATATTTATAGGTGCTACCAACCAATGGAAACATGGTATAGTCCATCTCAAACACAAATTTGCAATAACATTGGAATTACTGTATAACCATAATGTAGTAGAGGCATTATAAAAATTACAATAGTACATCATTAGATTATGTACTAGACTGATACAGATTTCTACCAAAAATACAGCATATAAACATAATAATATATATAGTATTATATTATACATAAGTTCAATGTTATACAGACCCCTAATGAGAGATTCTGTCAGCTGCATCCTAATGTAATGACATACACTGTAAGCAAACTAAAAGATCCCCAGAAACATATAAATATGTGATATACTAATATCAAGTATTTTGTCAAAATAACACTTAATAGTGTAAATATATGATATAAATTTTTAGCAAAAATATATAGTATAGGACCACCTATAATCTGTTTGTGAAAGGTAATTGGGATAACACATGCTGGAACCATAATAGATACAACACATGTTTTATGACCAGGAAGAACATATATAAATATGATATGTACTTATGAATTATGTTTAAAGAACTAAGATATGATTGTATGGGTTTTTTATCCATGTGTTTAGTTTACCAATTGACACTGTTCTTGCCTTATGTATGCATGTTGTTATATTTCAAATAAGATATTATTTCTTATATATGTGCTAGATAATTATGAGGGCCTTATATTTGTATGCTGCCGTTGTTAAAGCCTATTGGTTGATCGTAACAGAATCCACCTATTGGGCTGTTTAATATATCTAGCTATATGTCATTGTATGTAAATATCATACTGTTTTTATGATAAAATATATTTGCCAGATTATTATGTGGGTGTCTATATTTTGTACTATTGCATGATCCTATTGGTTGATCAAATAGCATGTATGTGTTGAGGTTGTCTGTTATATTTAGTTATATATCATGGTATTAAATATCAAATGTTTTTGTGATATACTATATATTTTTGCTAAAAATTTATATCATATATTTACACTATTAAGTATTATTTTGACAAAATACTTGATATTAGTATATCACATATTTATATGTTTCTGGGGATCTTTTAGTTTGTTAACAGTGTATGTCATTACATTGGGATGCAGCTGACAGAATCTCTCATTAGGGGTCTGTATAACATTGAACTTATGTATAATATAATACTATATATATTATATATATTATTATGTTAATATGCTGTATTTTTGGTAGAAATCTGTATCAGTCTAGTACATAATCTAATGATGTACTATTGTAATTTTTATAATGCCTCTACTACATTATGGTTATACAGTAATTCCAATGTTATTGCAAATTTGTGTTTGAGATGGACTATACCATGTTTCCATTGGTTGGTAGCACCTATAAATATTCATGAATTATTTGGCATGACAAATGCTTTTTCTCTGATGAAGGCTGGGTAGCCGAAATGGGTTTTATTTGATATTAGTGCACTTTGTTGCAATTCATGCTCAAATAAATATTTATTTTTATTATATTTGTTATGAAGTGTTTATATGCTGCATATGCTGGCCACTGGTGTTCTACTTTGATACAATAGCCCACTCAGGCATTATAGACAAGCTCACTAATTTAGTTATAAACCCTTTTATCACCCACTAGATAGCTGACTGGCTCACTGATAGAACCCAGGAGGTCAAGATAGGTGAGGCTACCTCCACCAAGAGGCCAGTCACTAGTGGAGTCCCCTAGGGCTTAGTACTGGGCCTGCTCCCCTTTTGGCACCTATTTTTCAGAAATTGAAGCAAATGCTAAAGGTTTATAGTTGACTAAGTTTGCAACTGATTGCAAGCTGGGGGGTTATCATGAACTCCCCTGCACACACCAGCATTCTTCAAGAAGGTTTATCTTCAACTAACAAATGGTGCCAAAGCCATGGTCTTAAACTCAATACTAAGAAATGCAAAATTGTACCCTTTGGGAAATCAACCATCCCAGCTAATTACCATGTTGATAATATGCCCCTAAGAGTCGACTCAGTGGTCAGGAATCTGGGTACACACATAGGCAGTAGCCTTACCTTCAATACACGTGGCCAGAGTGGTGAGGAAATCCTTTTATGTTGCACAACTTGTAGGTAAGGGCATGGCATCTACATCCAAAGAGGTCATTATCCCACTGTACTCTGCCCTTATCAGTCCAATCATAGAGTACAATGTTCCCTTTAGTATGTACCTGATCGGGCATATGCAGCAACTAGAGCCACCTCAAATGTTCATTACAAAAACAATATAAGGCATAACAAACCCACCTTCTACAGAACACCATAAAGTCATTTCCCTCTACTCATTCTCCTATAGATTGCTGAGGGGTGATCTATGCCTGGCTTACATGGCATCCTCAAACCCCACACTTACAAATCTCCTACATATTCTTAAGTCAAGGACCATCAGAAATACAAGGTCTAGGGATATGAATTTTGTATGTGACTTAAACAGAACATGCTACAGAGACAGATATGTAGCCCATAAACTACCCCTCCTATGGAAGAGGCTTATCAGTGTATGTGAAGCTGAGTTCTTCTATTACCCAGTGTAAGTGCAACTTAGACCAGTGGATGGGGAATAGGAAATTTACACCGGGCCTGGCACCCATGTCCATTATGGACAGAAGTAGCTTATAAATGTCTGGCTCTCAATGTCCTATTCATATACAGGACATCATTATTCTTTCAGGAAAACATTGCTATCCGTTAAAGCCCCCTGGGTTGTTAACTTAGTAACAACTATGACTCTGAATCAGCATCTCTTCTATTCAGTTGAAAAGAATAAGTCTGTCATGTTCTGCTACTCATTAGGTCCTACTTAACTTGCAGGACAATCTGATGTTTATTTCTTGCATTTCTTGCATCTGGAGCGGTGAAAATCTACCAGCTGAAATGTGAATAACAGTGATAAAAAAAGCTAATGCAGTGAGCCAAGAGGCAGTTTCTGACAACAGGAGGCTAACGACAAATATGCATAAAAAATGTGAGTCACACAAGACAAAATCACAAATTATAAAAACAAAAGCTTGGTTTTCCCCATAATAACCATTTTCCATGTTGTTACGACCGTGAAACAGATGAGCAAAGCTGACAGAATGTGATGGTTTGTAATATCACCTTCCAAACTCCACAACTCCTCTCATGTCTTCTGTATTTTGTCTCTTGACTCTGCTCTTTCAGACTCTTACCTTCATATGGCTATTCTTTATTTAAAATAAAGCCCAGAACAGATCATTTTCTCATTTTTGTCAATTCTTTTTTTCTCCTTCAAAAGAACATTTCTTTCACAGACAAATTAATCTATTTAATACAATGATCTGTTGTAGATCTTTAATAATTCAGCTTACTTCAACAAAAACAGTACGGAGAAATACCTTTCTCAATCAGACTGGAGAGGTTGGTAGCAAACTTGTAGGAAGTTACAAGGCAAAATAAAGAATATTCCACTAGAAACCTAAAATAGATATATACTTGAGTTTTCTTCAGTGAAGGGTAGCTGTTTGTTCTTTAAAAGCTGTTCTGTATGTATAGTGCACAATTTATTTATCAAACAAACCAAAATGTGATTCTCCATACACGTGATATTATGAGAAACCTTCTAAATTTATACCAGCAGCAGCTACACACAACTGCTGGGCCAATCTTATGATAAAATGTTTTCCTAATCACATGTTTTTGCTTTACAAGGAAGCTATATGTGGTTTTCACTTTTGTGGAAAGAAGATGATGACCCTTTATAAACAGGCTGCCTGACTGAAAACCTGCCCCCACAAAGTGTATGCAGTGTGATGCAAGTTTTTATTTAAGAGGGTTTGGTGAGGACTGTATAAAGAAACTTTGCAGGTCTTCTTACTTAACTGAACAATTAGTATTATGCACTATAATTACTTTTGTGAGTAAAGTGGCTATTATACTTGCAGTATATTTTTAACTGCTTTGTTTCTCCGCATCCAAAACTACAGTTATACATGATGAAAGAATTTCTGTAACATGACTTACTGACTACTTATTCATGACAATGTAAAACGGCACACCATTCTGGACTGAGTCACCACCTAAAATTATTTCCCAAGGCAAGCTGTATTTCAGACGGTACAAAGGAAAATTACCGACAACATATTTGTACTGCATTGTGATCAATGATTTGCTAAACTCCCATCATTCTTCAAAAAATTATATGTGATGCAAGCTTTTTCAAGAGAACTGTAGTACTTTGCTTGGCAGAACTATACTGAAAAAAGTATTTTATTTGTTCATTTCCCTTCTTAACTATGCAAGGATACTCTATACTTCACATTTCTGTACTGTTTATGTGGGAAATAGCTAAACAAGGTGGGGGTGTTTACAAAGACAGAACAGCAGCAGCAGGAATAAACTAAAGGACAGTGAGGCTATCAGACTTCTTCAGTGATATACATTTCACAGTCATATAGCAGGATTAAATGCATTCATAGACACAGACACACACACACACACACACACACACACACACACACACACACACACACACACGCACGCACGCACGCACACACACACACACACACACACACACACACACACAGTCAAAAAAGTATGTGGTGTGAATCTCAATTATGACAAGCCTCTGCCCCACTCCACATCATTAATAATTATTAACTTTTTTTTAGACTTCATTACTCATTCCATACCCTATTGTGCACATCTGTTAAGTGTTTACCCTAGCCATAGTCTCAGACTTTATCACCTTTTTACACATACTTCAGAACATAAATGCTTTTCACTCTCAGAGTTGAAAGCATTCATCTCTAACCACAGTCATTTTCAAGCATGCTCAGTCATTTATTTTCCTTGTTACATTTCTTTCATAATTCTATTGTCTTCATTCTTTCTCTGTGGAAGTGGTTATTCTGCACTTATTTAATATTAATTACCAGTATTTAATAATTTATTCACCATGGTAACCTGGCTAGAGCAGTTGAGCCAAGCAAATTTATAGTGTAGGTTTGGGGACAAATGTTATAATATCAAATAGTGCAACAAGAACAAGGGATACAACATGTGCAACTATTTGCCAGCATTTATTTTATTTTTATGTATTTTTTTTATTTTACTTTAAATTTTCTAACCAGAGTAGAATACTGATTACAAATGACCAATTTCAGTCTCAGCTAAGGTTGGAGAAGTGAGATGCACATGTATGCACTGCATAATGATTGTAACTAATGATAAAACATATAAATTTTCATATAAATATGCCATGTAAAATCCTTAATAATACACATAAATAAGAATGTACACCTATATTGTATATATAACCCTAGTAAAAGAGGATATGTACTTTATTTCTGAAAAAGGAAGTAACTATTGTTAACAACAGGTGATCATAACCCCTTCTATCTTTAAATGAACAGAAACAGAAAAAAAGGAAGTAGAAATAAATGAATTATAAGCACAACTAGACCAACCATAAGGCAAAAGGATTTATTTGTTGATAAAAGGGACTAACCAGTGAAAGTCCTATTTTGTTTTCCTCATTGTTAAATAACAAAATAATACACTACAAGTCATATTAGAGTAACAAGAAATGGGAAGGTAAGAACTGTGTTTTCTGATTTACATAGTCTCACAGAATCAAAACTATTGGAAAAATTAATAGACATACAAAACATTCCAATTTTCATCAGAACTAATTGTCTATGTTTTAAAAAATCATCTGTAGCTCACAGACTACAGCATTTAACACGTCTCAATGCCATTATTAAAAAAGCCATAATGTTATAATGGGCAACAGCTATGATATTAAGAGCTGGGGGGACAAATCCTGGAAAGTGCATTATTATTGGACTTCAGACTGGGAATACAGAATAATACTAGCTTGTTCCTTGATGATACCAAGTCTGGAGGGGCCATTACAAAGTGGAAAGCTATCTCCAAGCTTAATGGCATGCATTTTGCATGGTAGGCAGATATGTGTCTGGCAGTTGAGGGTTATATCTGAAAAAGCTCTAGGTTGTAAATATCAGTGGGTAAATTTTTAAATGGTTTATGTGTTAAGAGAAGTACTCTTAACATGCAGAGAGGAAGGAAAAATATAAGAATGTTCTAGATTGGGGTTCTAGCATCCCAAGCAAAATCACATTGTGCAATTTCTGGAAATGCTGACAGTGCTGGCATGCATTTTCAGAGCTGCAGATCATTAAGACATAATTTTCAGTCAAGCAACATATTATTAAACTGTATTCTAAAGATGCACTTATAATCCTCAGACATGCTATGTATATAATTACAGTGGATTCTATAGGTACAGATATCATTCCTCAGATTTGTGACATGTATAATTACAGTGGATTCTTCAGGTACAGATGCAAGACGTGCGGTAACAGATAAAGGTATAATCCTCACATGATACATATAATTACAATGGATTCTAGAGGTAGAGATATAATCCTTAGATTCGTGATATGTATAATTACAGGGGATTCTTCATGTATAGATGCAATCCCCAGACGTGTGATAACAGATACAGATATAATTGGCATACAAGATGTATATAATTACAGGGATTCTAATAATGCAGACATAAACCTCTCACATGTGATATATATAATTACAGTGAACTCCAGTGATGCAGATATAATCCCCCCACTCATGATTTGTATTATTACTGAGGGTTCTAGAGGTGAAAATATAACATTCAGCCATGGAACATTTATAATTACAAGGACTCTAAAGCTGCAAATATAATCCTCAGCCATGTGATATGTATCAGTACATAGGGTTCTAGAGGTGCAGGTATAATCTTCAGCTAAGTAAAATGTATAATTACAGAGAATTCTAGCGGTGCAGATATAATCTACACAAATTATATAGATAATTATAAATGGTGCTGTATGGTCACATCTGAAAAGTTTTGTTTCATAGGTCATACAGGAAGATGGGCATCTGGGTAATTAGCAGTATGTAAAAGTCAAGAAGAATGAGGCACACAGAGTGTAAATAAAGGCTCTGAACACTAAGAATGTGCTTGGTAAAGGAGGCTAGGGAATAGGGAGGTGGTTACAGATGTACCACATCATGTCAGAACACGACTGAGGTACAGAACTGGAGAGGAATGACAAGGTAGTGAATTGGAAAAGGAATGACATCCTGAGTGGAAGACAGAGGATCAGGAACATTTTTTCACATATATGCAGCTGGGTCTCTGGAGTACAATGTCAGAGGGACATTAGCAGGTGTAGATGGGATTAAAGGTATATGGGGAATCTTAGAAATAGAAGTAGGTAGGGAAACCGGGAACTGATTAGTGCTAGATATCCTGAGTTTTCATTTGTTTGCCTGCCCTTTAGAAGTTCCAGCAGATATGAGCAAAACAAGCAGGTGACCACACAGGAAGGACTGCTATATAAAAATATTACAAATGCAGCCATGAAATAGGGGCTATGTCTCTACTCTTGGATGTATAATTAGGATGTATTTTTAGGGAGGATAAAAAGAGAATCGCAAGTCCCTCAGCCTAGCTAGGAAAGGTTGTGACTCAAGCAAGTAAAGTCATGAACTGCACAGAACAGCAATAAAACAATGAGGCCCTTCACCAGGTCCACAGTATAGCATTTCTGAAATATCACATGCACTATGAGAAATGTAGCCTAACAAGGAAGAGTTATATCACACTGAGGCATATGTTTTGAGGCCCTTGTCTGGAAGCATAGACTAAAGGAAGTAACACCTTTTTACCATGGCAACCCTTGGCAAATAAAATATATTGGGCAACCCGATCAAAATGTTTTGGCAGATTTAAAACTGTAACAAGGGAAATCATGCATCTTACATTAATATTAAAGAAGTAATTGATCTTTTGGAATAAACTTTTATCGGCCGAAAACAGACGAACAAAAAAGCAGTGAGGGTTAGAGGAAGACTAAGATAAGGCTGTTGAGGACTGCTGTTGAACATCCAAAAGTACTCTTTGTCTGTGAGGGAAGTGTATCGGAAGAAAGGAGCTTGCTGCAAGGGAGATTGTACTGAAGGTTATGACAAGTCTGAAAACTGGGATGAAAACATATATACATTGAATTCCACAAACTATTGAATATTTTACCTTAAATAAATAAAACTATTGCCAAGCAAGCATAGGCTTTGGTCCAAAATTAGAGCTCTGTGCAGGGAGCAAGCCATCTTGCATCCCAAATTCTTTGTTATTTAAAATAATTACTGTGAGGTTCATTTATTCAGAGGAAAACACAGATGCATGTTTTATTTATTTATTTTTTTCCAAAAAATAGAATCTAAATTCTTTAGCATATTCAAAGGAAAGGACCATTTTAAAAACAAGAAGATCCACTTATCACAATTTGAACAATTGTACCTTGACAGACAAAATTGCAGCTGTTGCATTGATCATGGCACAATGGAGAGACTTACCTAGAGACACGGAATGCAAGAATACTCATAAGTAGGATGTTGCATTTTGTGTGTGTGTGTGTGTGTGTGTGTGTGTGGGTGTGTGTGTGTGTGTGTGCGCGTGTGTCTACGCGTGTGTGCATGTGTTTATAAAAATCCCAAAATCCAGAAGAGTTAGGCTTAACCATAGCCTGCACACAATGCTTGGACTCTGTCTAAAGCCCTGCCTCTTATTATGATTTGTTAAATACAATAAATTATTCAGTACATAAATCTTGCATTTTTGCTTATTTTTGCTTCTTTGAAATGTTTCAAAATAATGACAGAAGGAAGAAAATCAGACAAATACATGTGTAATTCAAGCAAAAGCAATCCATAGTAAGTGTTGTGTTTTAAAGCAAAAAGACCTACATTTGGAGCTATGTACACTTACATCTGGAATCCCCATTCCTCAAAGTACATTCTGGAATTTATTTAGTGCACTGTGCTGCAAAAAATAATTGCTAGTAACAAAAGCAAATGATAAAAGTAGTTTATCCCATCTGTACAAAAACAAGGTATCCATCTACAGTGCTCTTGACCTACTTACAATAAATGTGATTCTGAGTGTCAGTAGGGCCAGTCAAGGAAGACTGATTACTGATAAAAAGGTGTTTCTTTCTGGGTAGATGGTAAGAAACAGTGTTTGATGAAGAGTGGTATTGTATGGTGACTGGCTGAAATCATGCTGTGCTGATGCAGTATTTGTGTACTTATGATACTGATGATATCCAAATTGTTTTATAAATAATTTGAACGCAGTTTACCACAATCACGGAAAAATAGAAAATGAGCAGAAGCATTTCCAGCTGGCAATGATGACATCTTGTCATTAAATCTACTTTTCATCTAAGTCAGGGAACACCAAAGCAACTTTGCTCATGGCGACTGGTAAAGCCACATTCCCAGGATGGGCTGTGATTGCCACTGAGTCAGGCTATGAGAGGAGAGATAATAGACTACAATGCCCAGAAGATGTCCTGGGAAGCTATGATAGGTGACAAGCAACAGGCATTGTAACTGCTACAGGAAGGATCTACTCAATGACAATTCCGAGGATAAGAAGTATAAGTGAAGACAAGTAAAGAAAAAAGAAAGGAAGAAGGAAAGGGATATAAATATGTCTGTTAACAGCAAAAAAATAGAAAGCCCTCCCTGCCAAGCTGAGGAAGTTGAGGATCTTTGTGTGGAAAAAGAGGTTGGGGAAGATTTAAAACAGACAGTATGCAATATTGGAGATATGAGACTTGGGATGTGGGTATATTGTAATATGGTCCGGAAACGTAGAAGTATTGTACAAAAGCTGGTAAATGAAGTGCAGGATAGACAGCTTTTAGTTAGCAAGGAGACTTACTAGACCAAGTATGAATCAGGGAAAATCAGAACTGGCTTGGCAAGTATTTTGATAATGTCGGCCACAAAAAAATCTGTTACAAGAAGATGGGAAAAAAAAAACAGGGAAATGACACTTACAGAGGCAGTATAATCATAAATGAGTTGATGAACAGAGGGAAAAAAACTGAGGTAAATAAAAAAATAAAATATTTCTCAATAAAAAGGATCACTGGCTGTGTTACTTGGACCAGTAAGAACAGGATAAAAAGCTAAACTAATAGACTTTGTTTGATAATTTCATATAGGGGATTACTTGTTTACTTAGGTGTGTATGCATTTATTTATTTACATACTTATTGCATTTTCTCATTGAATAACAGAAAATGGAGTCATTGTTTTAAGTTGTAATGCCCATAAACTTTATGGAAATGCCCTTTTTTATTTGTCATATTAGTTACATAGAGACAATTTAAAAATGTTAAAAGATGAGATTATAGAAAGAAGAAAAAATACGTTTTGCAAGATTGTTATTGCAGATATTACACATAAGTTAGTGTATGTTCTGAGGTTAAGAAGTATAAGTGAAGACAAGGAAAGAAAACAGAAAGGAAGAAGGAAAGGGATATAAATATGTCTGTTAACAGCAAAAAAAAAAAGAAAAAAAATATAGAAAGCCCTCCCTGCCAAGCTCAGGAAGTTTAGGATCTTTGTGTGGAAAAGAGGTTGGGGAAGATTTAAAACACAGACAGTATGCAATATTGGAGATATTACTGTGAATATTACACATAAACTGTTGTATGGATTGGTTTGTTTCAATAAAGTTTGTATTTAAAAAACAGAACAACACTGTGTCTATTTCTGGATTTATGCTTCCCTATCTGTTTTTTTTTTTTTTTTTTTAATCTTTCTTACATTATGATTTATAGAATGACATGATACTGCCACACATACGTTAACAGAAAAAAAATAAAACATAATGAAAATATATTTTTATGAAGGATACATAAATGTTTTCTTTTAAACCATTATCAATCACTCTATTACATGAATTTCCTTAAACTTCACTCATCCTCCTGAAGATTATTCTGCAAGTATTGTTCCCACAATTTCCATTTAGTTCTATTTCATTTGCTCCTTCCCTTTTCTAAAAATCCCAACCAGTTATCTCCTTTGCAATATTCACTACTTCAGTTGCAGTTAGTTTAAAATTTGATTTCCATTCATTAGTAATTGCTCTTTAGGCAGCCAGTAAAATGAAACTTATTAAGACCTTACTATATCTATACAATTCAGATCCTGGGTCCAAGCTCATAAAAATATTTTCCTTAGTTACAACCATTTGATTTCCCAACATTTCTGACAAAGTACTCTCTAGGGAACTTTAAAAATCTCCACACAATGCGCAGTTCCGGTACAATAAAGGCTGTCACAGTATTCGAAGACCAAGGTGGTCCTAAATAAATCCCAGGAATCCGATAAAAAACAAAAGTGTTTAATTACACTGAAATCACATCCACCAAGGTAAAAACTGTTACAAAAAACAAAGATTGAGCGCTTTCGTCTCCCTCCGGAGACTTCTTCAGAATCTACCACCATTTTCAGATGGTCCTCATTAAATACATGGTGCTCAAAAATCATTGGTTAACAGTGTATTCCTTAATTAAATTAATTAAACTAAATACAATTAATTAAACCAAATACAATTAATTAAACCAATTAAACATTAAAGGGCTGGCATTTGAAAGAAGAGCTAAAATATACACCAACAAAGGACATAATGCCCACCAACAGCAACAGTACATGGAAAAAATATATATAACAATAATAAATATAATATAAAAACTAACTTACTTGAGATACCTAATATACGCTGTATATATTATGAAAAGTGTATAATAAAAAAATGAAGATATATATGCATATAAATATACTTTGTTATACAAAATTAAATCCAATACAAAGTGATTGAAGGAATAAATAAATAAATAAATATATAGAAATGCATAAATGTGATATATATTAAATGGAATAGATATTCTATAATAGTATAATAAAAATCTAATAAATAGGTATATTATTAATATATTATATAAAATATAAAATATAATTTCTATTTTATATTTTATATAATATATTAATTATATACCTATTTATTAGATTTTTATTATACAGTTATAGAATATATATTCCGTTTAATATGTATCACATTTATGCATTTCTATATATTTATTTATTTATTTATTCCTTCAATCACTTTGTATTGGATTGAATTTTTGTATAACAAAGTATATTTATATACATATATTTCTTCACTTTGTTATACACCTTTTATAATATATACAGCGTATATTAGGTATCTCAAGTAAGTTAGTTTTTAAATTATATTTATTATTGCTATATATATTTTTTCCATGTACTATTGGTGGGCATTATGTCCCTTGTTGGTGTATATGTCAGCTCTTCTTTCAAATGCCAGCCCTTTAATGTTTAATTGGTTTAATTAATTGTATTTTGTTTAATTAATTGTATTTAGTTTAATTAATTTAATTAAGGAATACACTGTTAACCAATGATTTTTGAGCACCATGTATTTAATGAGGACCATCTGAAAATGGTGGTAGATTCTGAAGAAGTCTCCGGAGGGAGACAAAAGCACTCAATCTTTGTTTTTTGTAACAGTTTTTACCTTGGTGGATGTGATTTCAGTGTAATTAAACACTTCTGTTTTTTATCGGATTCCTGGGATTTATTTAGGACCACCTTGGTCTTCGAATACTGTGACAGCCTTTATTGTACCGGAATTGCGCATTGTGTGGCGGTTTGTGAACATTTCACCTTTTGGTTACCAGTTGTAGAATTTGTTGCTGCTGTTTCCGGTTACGAGGGGTCTGGTTTCGATGGAAAATAGCACTATGCTTGACGAACTACTTAGGGTTATTCAAACCCACTCTCAGGCCGATATAGTGTTGTCTGGATCTGCTAACGAAATTCCTTGTGCACAGAGTAGCCCGAGAGGGACGGCGGTTACATTGATGACATCAGACGCTCAGAGTGAGCAAGCTGGAGGTGAACTACATTCGGAAAACCGGCGTGTGAGACCTAACGGTGGTCAAGGACACATTAATCAACAACAAAAAAGTTATAGTGGACACCAAGTAACCGACTCTTACAAAGACATTGATTTTCATGTGTGGTTAAATCGATCGTTTAAATCTAATGCCAAGGAGAAGAAGAACGAACCAGTGGTGAATTTGACATACAAGGAAAAGTGTAAGACTTTTAAATCATTGCTTCGTAAATACAAATCCTTGGCAGTAGAAAATTGGTACTTTGAGAAATGTTTAAAAGACAAGATAGTACCAAAAGGACTTAGACTTAATAAATTTCCGAACAATGCATATGACGATAAAATGTTTTTTAAAGCAGTATGTGATATTTTTAATGACTGTGGGCTGGCATTGTTAAAGTTGATGATTAAACATAATGTTGAGGTCATGGAACAAAGTAAGAAAGAAATTGATGGACTGTACAATGAGATTAACACCGATTTATTGTTTTCAATAGATGAATATAAAAATATTTACTTTAAAGTCCTACATGATGTCGATTATACTATTAACATGAATACTAATAGGAAACTTAGGAAATTGGAGAGAGATTTGAATGAGTATGAAAGGGGTTATGCTTATTGCTATGATATTAAGAAGAAAAGTTATACAATGGGCAGGGCTTCCAATACACAGTACAACACAGGGAATAATAGAAATAACAATGGAAAGAATATGTACAGGGACAATTATGAATATGGACAATCTGGTTTGAACAGACAGGGGAAGCAAAGTTTTTATGAATATTCCCCCTATGGACATGACCAACAGTTTTTTAATGGTAGTGATGGAGAAAATAATGAAGGAGCAGGAGTCCCTTTAGAACTGGAGGAACCCAGGAGGTCGGAAAGGCTAAGGAATCGGGCCCAACAATCCTCCTATGCACAAGTCATGATGAACAACAATACCCAACATTTGGGGAGAATACGCAGATAAGGGAAGATGCCAATGAAAGTTTTATTGTAGACAGTACAGAAATAGATTTAATGGTTGAGTTAGACCAACAGCATGATGAAATTATTATTAATTCATTTAACAATTTTAATATTTTTAATTATACTGATTTATCTATTAATGAAACCTATTTTAAACTATTTACAAAAGGTTTTACTTTTGTTCCTATTAAAAAACCAGGAATTGAAAACATTTTATTAGATATTAAAATTTTTACACATAAATTAAATTTTATACACATGTATAAGGATAGGGAGTTGCAGGACAGGGACAATGTTCTTATTAGATCCAGTACCTACAACCCCCCACTTCATTTTGAAATTTTGAATTTCGAGAAATGCGTCAGTAATAAAATACACAATGAATACAAACAGGAGACTGAGGTAAGTAAGAATTTGACTGAGGATGAAATTCATTTGTTAAATGAACTTAGTGGGAATGAAAAAATTCAGGTGATGAAACCAGACAAGGGTGGGGGAGTGGTTCTTATGGATAGATGGGACTATATTAAAAGAATGAAAGATATTCTGGACAATGAAAACAATTATGGATTAGTGACTAGAAATTAAATTAACATATCTTACAAGAAGATAGATTTAATTTTGGAAGACAATGTGTTACAAGGATTGATTGACATTGAATTATACAAATTTCTTAGAGTCCCTAAGCCTGTTATACCTGCTATTTTTGGTATACCCAAGGTACATAAATCACTACACAACCCACCCATGAGGCCTATAGTTTCATCGCAAGGGTCTAAGACACAACCTCTTGCTATTTATGTTGACACGAAGTTAAAAAAGTTCCATAGTAAATATGAACACATTTTAGTTGACTCCTGGGACTTTTTATACAAAATTGGCAAGAGTATGTATACATATGATACAATATTTATCACGATTGATGTAAAGGATTTGTTTTCAGTGATTCCCCAGAGTGAAGGCTTGAAATGGTTTGAAGAAATGTTGATTGAAATGAATTTTTTAACGGGATGAATTTAAAGTTGTTTTAGAGTGTACTGAATTAGTTTTAAAATACAATTACGTTTACTTTCAGGGTGATTATTATCACCAGAAAGAAGGAATTGCCATGGGATCTTCATGTGCCCCCATATTTGCAAATAGTATTATGTTATATTGGGAACGTAAATATGTTTTAAGTTCAGTATGTAGTCAGTACATAGTGAAATATTTACGATTTTTGGATGATATATTTGTTTTATGGATAGGACCTGCAGATTTTATAAAGGAATTCATTCAGTATATTAATCAAACAACAACATTTTTACAATTCACACATCAAGTGGGCAGAGATGAAATTCACTTTCTAGATGTAAAATTAAACAAAGACTATCAAAAGAAATGTTACAGGTCAAGTGTTTATAGGAAGGAACATTTTTCTAATGCCTACTTGCATTTTGACAGTGATCACCCCTACCAATTGAAGAAAAATATTGTGAAAGGCCATATGATTAGGATGGCTAGGATGATCTCTGATGAGAGTGATTTTGTGAATGAAGTCAACAATGTAGAGAAAATGTTTCTTGAGAGAGGATATCCAACAGAACTTATTAATTCAATAAAAGAATATGTCCTTATAGGTAGGGGTAATAGATATACCCCCCTTTTAACTAGTGGGGGCAGTGTTGATTTTAATTCTGCAGTAATTTATCCAAACAAGATTCACAATGAGCAGGAGGGTGGTAATATTGGTATTTCAAGTACAACACCATATCTGACTTTAACATACTATGGGGGTATGAGATGGTTAAAAAATGTATTAATGAGACCTGGGATTTGTTCAGAAATGTATCTACTAGAACAAATGTGTTCCAAGGCAATATAAAATACAGTTTTAGAAGAAATAAAAATATTAAAAATTTGATTGAAAGAGAAAAGACTAATATAGAAGGGACTAATAAGAAATGTGGTACTTATAGATGTGGTAGATGTGCACAGTGCTCTTATATAGCTGGATTAAAGGAAGTGAGAATACCTAGCCTAGATTTGACACTTAAGGCTAGAAGGTATAATAGTTGCTACTCAAAAGGGATAGTTTACTTAGTATTTTGTCAAGCATGCTGGAGTTACTATATAGGGAAAACGGAGCACCATCTTAGATCTAGGATTTATGAACATATTAGGGACATAAACAAACACAATGAGAACAACGCCCTATATAGGCATGCTTTGACTTGTAATATGGCTGACTATAAATTTTGGATTATAGAGGAGGTCGCCCACCCAGATAGGGGTGGCGACTGGGAAACCCTTTTGGAATATAGGGAAATGATTTGGCAGTTAAGGCTCGATGCATGTTGTGGTAAGGGCCTTAATGACCATATTTCTATTACCCCAGCACTAAAATTGTTAGCAGCTGATCCAAAGATTAAAAATAAAAATAAAAATAAGTAAAAACAAGATGATTGTATGATTATGTAACCCCTTTTCCTTTTTAAATTAGACTTTTAAAATTGTATTTTAAATAGTATGTTTAGACCTTTGGTATTTATATTTCTATTTTATATTTTATATAATATAGTAATTATATACCTACTTATTAGATTTTTATTATACTATTATAGAATATCTATTCCATTAAATTTGTATCACATTTATGCATTTCTATATATTTATTTATTTATTTATTCCTTCAATCACTTTGTATTGGATTGAATTTTTGTATAACAAAGTATATTTATATACATATATATCTTCATTTTTTTATTATACACATTTCATAATATATACAGCATATATTAGATATCTCAAGTAAGTTAGTTTTTATATTATATTTATTATTGTTATATATATTTTTTCCATGTACTGTTGGTGGGCATTATGTCCTTTGTTGGTGTATATGTTAGCTCTTCTTTCAAATGCCAGCCCTTTAATGTTTAATTGGTTTAATTAATTGTATTTGGTTTAATTAATTGTATTTCGTTTAATTAATTTAATTAAGGAATACACTGTTAACCAATGATTTTTGAGCACCATGTATTTAATGAGGACCATCTGAAAATGGTGGTAGATTCTGAAGAAGTCTCTGGAGGGAGACGAAAGCACTCAATCTTTGTTTTTTGTAACAGTTTTTACCTTGGTGGATGTGATTTCAGTGTAATTAAACACTTTTGTTTTTTATCGGATTCCTGGGATTTATTTAGGACCACCTTGGTCTTCAAATACTGTGACAGCCTTTATTGTACCGGAACTGCGCATTGTGTGGTGGTTTGTGAACATTTCACCTTTTGGTTACCAACTTTAAAAATCTGACAACTCGTTACACTCACAAAAAACATGTTCCCTGTTACCTCTCTTTCCCAACGTAACGCCAGCATTTACTATCTACTTGAGGAAAACTTGTCTGAAGTCTGATTAGGGTATAAAACTATCTATGCAAACACGCCCAAGCAAAAATCCTAACTTTCTGGACTTTGTTGTATACTTGGGAGCCATGCACATGTCCTCCCATTGTTCCTTTTCTACATATAGCATGCAGATAAATGCAGTCTCAAGTTCCTGTCTATTTTTCTGCATCTAACATATAAATAAAGGAAGTCGCAACACACATACACACACACACACACACACACACACACACACACACACACACACACACACACACACACACAAAAAACACTCCCACATAGACAGTAGGACTTAAACACAAAACATTAAAGCTCTAATTGTTTGGTTTAAGCAGACATGTCCATTCTGTGCCACAGTGCATATTGCATTTTAATCAGCCCCCTTCCAGCATGGATCCTTCAAAATACATTTTTATTTCTATATGATTCTCATGACAGAAGGCAGTCTTTAGAGATCTGCTATCTTTATTATCTAATAATGAGTAGATATCAGAAATCTCTATGACGGCAGGATCTTACATACATCCTTATTAGCTCTGACTCATAACAAAAGCTTTTGTTAATTATGGCAGAAATGGTCAAGTCATTGCTGAAAATCAAAAACTATATATGGAGTTGTATTCAGCATTTCACAATATAAGAACAGATACTTTGCACTATTTTTAAGCTGATTAGCAGGCTACCTCTACCTGTTTACAGTAAAAACACCAATACTACTCCTGTTGATCTTTTCATGTTTAATAGTTTCATAGGTAGATGCAGAACATGACATCCAGAATTCAATAGGGAAGCCTAGACAGGTAAGTAAAATATACTAGAAATAATTTAGGTTACCCAATAGAGGAGTAACATGCTGCATATACCAGGGCTGAGTTTATGATTGTCCAGACAATCATGCTCCTTAGTTTTAAGGGCAGACATTTTTTTTTTGTTTGCTTGACATGTAGGAGAAATTTATTTGATAAATAGGGAGTATTTTGTCTTTTTTCTTCTTTGATATTATTATTAGTTAGGACTTTGTGTACCTTGATGCCTTCATAGTGTTTATTTGGCTAATATTTGTTTTATTGTTTTGATGACCTATGTATTTGTTTTATTATCTGTGTTGTGCTTGATATTTTTATTTATTTTTTATATTTTTCCTGTTTCCACTAATTTATAAAATGGCTAGTAGCACAGTTTTAAATAAAGTTGAAATTTAAACTGGTGTTGGAAATCTATCATGCCAGTAGATTCTATTTATGTGTTGAAGAAGGTTAAGAACCTTGGTATAGGAGTTTTTGATGATGTTAGTGAAATATAGGTGCAAGAGATCAAACAGTATAGGGTCTTTCATCAAAAGGTTAGGCATGTATGAAATAGACTATAATGATAAGGCTTTTAGTCTATCAGTATGGCTTAGAAAGGTTATTCTAGTAATTTTCATAATTTGGAATCTTTGTACCTTTCTTTGTTGGACATGCCAAAGGCTGCATTTCATTCCATGAATAGATCTAATCAGAGAAGTACAGAGTAATTATTACTTCCTTATTCCTAGAGACTATACTTTTGGAAATTAACTTTGCCAGGTAGAAGGATTTCCTGACGATGAGTGGCACATAATGCAAAGGATACTTTGTTGCTGAAGAAGATTTTCAGATCTCTGGTGACTGGGTCACTTTTAAGGAGGTGTCACTAAAAAGGTAGGCATTAGGAAAGCATGCTGACCAAACAAATTCATGCTACAGTTTTTGACATTAGTCTTTAGACCAAGCATTATTCTTACCAAAACCACACTGAAATGTGTGGGTGTATCTAAAAGGGAGTAAATGATGGCACCCCATTTGCAGTCATACACAAACTTCATGGGCTATAGTCCATCAGCTTACCATCAGAAAAGTAGACAGCAGAGTGGAGAAAGCCCAACACACAGCCTTGGGGAATTCTACTTACGACATTTTGTGCAGAGGAGATACTCCTAACCCTTATTCAGATCCAGTCATTTGACTGGATGTCTGAGAAATAAACCTTTATGTCATAGGAATTAATGTTAAGTTGTGTAACTTCTTAATAACACCTTCCTGGGGAATTTAGCATTAACCAAGTCTAGATAAACAGTCTGGATTTAGTGGTCCAAACTTTTGTCATATTTGGCCCTTCTAAACAATCAACTAGACTGAGTGTACTCATTTCCTGTTTACAAAGTTAGATTGATATGGGTCAAGTGAATGCACTTGTATTAAGTAATGCTATCTTGATACAGGCTGAAATGAAATTTGTCCAAGAAACAGACTTTCCCTGAAAAGGCACTATAGGGGCTACAATCATTTTATACAATATGAGGAAGCTATGAGAAGAGAGATGAAGTCGACCTCTGATAAAACAGTTTGGCCTGCCAGTCATCTATACAATGATTCCTAGAACGACACCAGTTACTTAGCCAATCATTAAAGATAATTATTTCGTCTTTATCCTATGGCATCATTCTGATGGCAGAATGTTGCATGAAACTAAGAGTATTACCTGATTCAGGCAAAGAGCTATATCATGTCTGTCTGCATCTCTCTCAGGGAAGAGTGTTTAAGACTATTCGCCTCCACAATTGCAACCACAACATCATATTTACGATTGACATTTTGCAAAAATCTCTTGGTGGGCCTTCATTTCTTGAGCCGCAGATCTTCATGATGGATGTTTCACATGCAGGTCAGGGTCTTTAGCTAGTCTCATTTATGGTGCAGGAGTGTGGCCCTTATGGTGAATGACTTGTATATCAAATATATGGAGCTCAGAATAGTACTCCTTAACCTGAGGTCCTTGGACAACTAGATGCTTCCAGGGCCTCTCCTCATCTTATCAACCATTTGTCAAGTAGTAGCTAAACTGCAAAGAGGCACACAATCATAACCCCTATACATAGAACCAATGCTTAAATGGCACTGGGCCATAAAACTGACCCAAGTGTTCAATCCTCTTCTAGAGCTCAAGACTTACAGGCCATGTCTACATAGGTCATTCTGGAAGTGAGGCACTCTGGAGACCAATATGTTTACCACCTAGGAGAATGCTGTCTTTTAGCACAAAAGGGGGAGACAGTAGCAGGCATATTCTCTGTTCTGTGGAATGGAGATTCCTGTATACCCTCCCACCATTCCCATTAATCCTGTGCCATATCATCAAGTTCAGGAAGCAAAGACCTATATTCATCCTCATTACACCTTTGGTGGCAAAGAAGAAAGTGGTTTCAGTCCATAAGGGCACAAGGAGTACAGGACACTCAGTCTTATTCAGAGATGTTTGCATGTCTGTGACATCAGGGCTTGATTTGTAATGTAGACTTATTCATGCTGTTTGATCAGCCAGTGGCACCTTGGAGGTGACTGAGGCCTCTAGGATGTCTTCCACTCCTCAGCTTTATGATGTTAAGTCAAAAACTTCTTAGTCTGGGGGAAATAATTTTCTGTTCCTTCCCATTCAGTTATCTTGAAGATGATTCTGACTTACCTTAAAGTGAACAGTCACAGTTATAATATACATTGTGCCAAAGTGTCCCAATGTATTTCAACCCAATCTGATTAAAATTATGAGGGCAGTTTATTAATAGAAAGATTTGAAAACCTTTTATTAAGAATCTACCCACATAATTGCACTGAATCCATCATTAATATCACTTAATGGCTAGCACGGTGTGTGCCTATAAACTTTAATGGAAGGGGCCTATGCCTGCACTGAGGTGCACCCATTAAAGTCTGTGAGTACACAAGCTTGTACTCCTTCCATTCACATCACCGAAAGTAAAGGTTAGTGAACTATTTGGTGATATCATGGAGAGGAAATTAGAGTTTAAGGATTTTATTTTAAACATTTTATCTTAAAATAGGCACTGGAGGCATCACACGCCTTGGTGTAAAAGGTAAGTGTAAAAGTGCTACTGTACATGTTAAGCAATTTTATGCATCAGGTATTTCTGTACATCTTTACATTGAAATTATGGAAGGCAGAACTGTGACCCATAATTGTCTGTTTAACTGGGCAAGCAGTTGTTGAAAGGAGTGCAGCATTTCTGTCCTCCTTTGAAGACCACCCACCAAGGGATCTAAACTGCATGTCAGAGGTTTGCACATGTGCTGTTTGAGCCTTATATTTCAACACCAGTGAAGTTCAGTCTCTAAACCCTTTTCTTGTGGTCATCTCATCTGTATAGCTCATCTTTTAGCTTCATGGTTTTGTGTGTAGAAAAGCATTTCCAGTCCTTCCTAAGGATAGGCTCTTCCTCACAATGAAGTCATTCTTCTGCCAGAAGGTAATCTCAGAGGTTCCCCTAAGCCACCCCATTAGCCTTCCATTTTCTCAGCCCTAGTGAAAACAAGGAGTTGGAGCTTCACAACCTAGATGCAAACTAACAACTCCCTATCAAACTGAGACCTTTCAACAAGTATTTCTGCATTAATACACCAGGAGTAACCCGCTCAGCATGTGTGAGTTTAGGAAGATGGACCACTTGTTCCTTTCCTTTGTTCCTGGGTGTGATATGCTTGTCATTGCTAAGGTGACATGTCCTCAGTAGAATTCCAGCTGGACTATCTTTTACAATCAGTCAGCCAACAACCTGTTGGCAAATGCTGTGTTCAAAGCCAGCTCCACTGGAAGAATGTAGTCATACCTAATACTTCTTTCAAGAATGTCTCTGTTGCAGACTTTGGCCACTTGGTTCTCAGTGCATACTTTCACCAAGCATTATAGCTTTGATTGTGACATGGGAAGCAAGGCCACGTTGGCATAGTCCAGGACTCAGACACTCTCTGGCCTTGGTCATGCTGCCTAATCATTCCATCCTAATGTTATTACACTGGACACAGCACAAACAAGGTCCCAGCAAGAAGAGTTGTCTTAGATGTTAACAATGCATTCTTTCTTGATCAATTAACAGGACTACTGGTCTCCCTTAGATAAGTCAGGAACACCATCTCATCATCTTTCTGTAGATGAGTGATCTTTGTATCAGCTGCTGCTGTTTGAGTTACTTGCAAGTTGGCTAAAAACAGATTCTTATATCACTGGTTTTACTACCATGGTGCCAAATCAACCTTATTATTTCTTGAGTTACATATAGTTACTTGATAGTGTCTTGTGAATGAACTGGCAGGTTCCATTGATGAATACAGTTAACACTTAGGAAGTCAACCCATTACCTAATGGTGTGCATCAGCCTAGAAAATGGATATCCCAAGTGTAGTAACTGGTGAGAAAAATATCAAATTCTGATTGACGGAGAAGTATTAACTAAATTATGTCCATGAAACAGGAGGCTCTAGCAGATGAAATGATACATCAAGAAGATCTCTGTTATATTCTTTTCTTAAAATAGGAACAATTATAGCACTTCAGCAATACTAAATTCAGCTGTAGGGACACCAACTGTCCAAATGGCAGAAATACACATGCTTGTCCATGTAAAATAAATGTACTACTTTGTTTGTTACCTACAGAAGAATAGAACAACTGGTTTGTTGGCTTGTTATCTCTAATACAATTGCTTGAAAAAATCTACACATCTGGAGTGACGCTTTCTGAAACAGAATATGATGATAATATGTACACCATGTATGTGGCAATGGCTGTGATGCACACTGACATGCATGGCATCTGTCATAGTGCATTGTCTGCTTACTATGTTAGGATGAGCATGACGTGCATGCTCATTATAAATCTGAACTTTGATGCAAGATACACAGACAGCATTCTTCTGATTATATTTTCATGGTATATGCATATGTTCATCGATGATTATGCCTATTTTCTCTGTGAAATTCTGGACCACGCACCTATAAGTATGTGTATGTGTACTGTGCATACAGTGACATCACTTTTACAAATTCACTTTGCTGACCTGTTTATCTGTGCATCTTATTTATGACTGTGCTCATACATAGACATTATGGCTTGGCCACTTTACATGCATGTGCACTGTGTGTGTGTGTGTGTGTGTGTGTGTGTGTGTGTGTGTGTGTGTGTGTGTGTGTGTGTGTGTGTGTGTGTGTGTGTGTGTGTGTATATGCATGTAGTTGTGTGTTATAACATGACACATGCATCTGACAGAGACATTAATGCCACAAGTGTAGTGACACTCCTCAGTCTAATGTCACAATACCTAGCTATGTCATGCTTTAATTGGGTACTATTAACCATGCATATGTATTTTATACCTTTGTGTGAGATATTGTCCAATTGTGGGCATGTGCTACAACAAATAGTCTTTAGACCATCCACATGTATGTACAATGTGCTTTTCTTCATGTTCTTGGCATATTAGCCATCATTTCATGTTATGTTTAGCATGTTATTACATGTCAAGCACAAACGGTTTTAATTTCTCCAAGTCATTCGGGTTTCTAATACCATGATGGGAAAGGAACCCATTCTTAAGTCAAAGTATGAATGTTGTGTCTTTCGACTTTTCCCAGTTAGGGGTCGCCACAACGGAACTCCGCTCCGCTAATGATTGGCAGTAGATTTTTACATACCAAGTTGCCGGCCCTGACTCACAACCTTCAACGAAGGTATGCCCATTCACGCATGTCTCCACACAGAAGACGCTCTAGCTGAGAATCAAAAAAGACAATGTCTTACTGTGAGGCGACAATGCTACCACAGCACCACCACCGCAGTCACCTTAAGTCAAAGTATGAATACATTTCATGAAATTAGCATTGTTTTAATCTTTGTTGTTAGCCAGAAGTGCTCTTTGCAGCACCCACAATTTCCGAGTAATGACTCTTTCTGTGATTTGTACGGAGTTACATGTATCGATAACATACTAAGTATGATTATAAATTTTATCAAAACAGTGTAAGAAACTTCTCTGTGTGGAAGATTTTCAATCCATATATATATATATATATATATATATATATATATATATATATATATTTAGTTAATCATTGTATATTAATCAGATCAGACAATGGTAGTAGAAGTAGCGAACTTAAACTCGTCTGAAGTAAAAAAATAAATACAAAATATACAATTAAAATATTGCACAGAATTACTGAGTATTCGAAAGTAATTCAAGCAGGGTAGGCAGTCTGTAAATCCTTTGCTCCTACTACTACTGTAACCATCTAGGTATGTTTTTTCCACATTGCACTCTTTTCTGCCTACAAATCCTGTTACTTTATGACTTTGTGTCACTCTGTTCATAAAACACTGTAGTCACTGAGTGTAGCGATTTCAATAATAAAGGCTACTTTTGTCTTCTTTTCATGGATTACTATATCTGGTTTTCTTACATCTATTTGTTGAACTGTTGGTAATGGATGATCCCATGAGATATAAACATAATTTTCTATGATACTTTGTGGCTCACTTTTCCAGTGCTTTACAGCTATTTTAGTATTATAATGTTTGCACAATCCCCAATGCAACAGTCTTGCTACATTATTATGCCTTTCAGTATACAGTCCTTCTGCTATTAGTGTATCACAACCAGCAACAAGATGAGCAACTGTTTCCAATTTTGTTTTACAAAACCTACATTCGTCTGTTTTCCCCACATGTTCAATGGACTTTGTAAACCAATATATATGTAGTCCACTGTCTTAACCCACCAATATTAACCTTTTGTCTTTTGGTTTAAATTGACCCCTCATTAACCATTCCTGCATTCGATCCTAATCACTATGAGGTTGTTCCAAGAGTTTCCTGTACTTGCAACTATATTTATGCATTTGCCACATTTCTTGCCTTCTCATCTGATTCTTCACCTTATATTCTTTCTTTTGTTTTTTGACACATTCAGTTGCTACTTGATTTTTATCTACTTCTGGTTTGATCTCCATTCCCACTTGATGCCAATATGCTTCTGCTAAACTGAGCAGAGAAGTCCTCTTAGATATTTTGTTCTCTTCATGTTTCAAAGCTTTCACTACATTTGAGTCTTGTGAGATCAGCAGATATGTATGCAGCCGAACTATCGCAGATCTATACATATAATCAATTTCGAGGAGGCCCATACTTCCTTCAGAACAGGGAATATAGTCTTGGTATGCACTGATTTTTATAAATCATTTGATGAGCATGTAGCATCCTTCTTGTTTTTCTGTCCAAACTATTCAACACTTTTGGGGCCAGTCATTCACTCAAAAACTGTAAGTTAGGATAGGAAGACCAAATTGGTTTATAGCCTGGACTTTGTTCCTAGATGTCAATGCTGTTTACAGTATTAATTTAAGCCTTCTAAAATATTCTTTACTGAGCTTTATTTGCATTTGCTCATGTTTTACTATTGATCCTTAATCAATTCCCAGATATTTATACATTCCATCTTCCTCGAGTTCTTTCATATCACATTCCTGTCCCAAACTAATGTTTTCTTGGTGCTGCAGCTTTCCGCTTTAAAGGTTGATTTTGCACATTTATCAAGACCAAATGACATTCTTGTATCATCTGAAAAAGTTCTTTTTTGAAAACAGGTTTATTGTTTTAACATATAAGAGAAATATCATAACAATTTTATACAAGTAATTAAAAATAGGTATTATTATAATATTCAACAAAACAACTAAAGTATTTACAAAGACATCCACTACAATCAGATCAATTAATTAAACTAAAATACCATGCTATTGAAATTAAAATTTGTTAACAAATTTTGTAAATTATCCCATATAATATAATAAGATGTTTTTCTATTTGTTCTTGTCCTAATTGTGTTTATTTCCATATGGCACACTATATTCATAACATTTTTAAATTCATTGAACGAAGGAGGTGTATCTGAAATCCAATTTCTAGTTATTATTTTCCTAGCCACTGCTAGAATAGACCATAACAAGGGAAGCTTAACCTTTTTAACACTTTGAGGTACAGGTGTGTTGAATAATATAAGAGATTTAGAAATAATGAAATTATCTGTAAAAAGAGCCTGCAAAAATTCATTAATTGACTTCCAGTATTCTTTCAATTTTATACAGTCATAAAACATATGAGCCCAGTCAGCATTAATTTCTACATTACATCTCTTACATAAATTATCTTTACTATTTATTTTATTCATCATCAAAGGTGTATAAAAAGATCTATGTAAAAATTCCATGTATAAAGTCTCCAGACAATGGAAGACGTAGTTCTATAAGCAGATTCCAATATATATTGTTTATCTTGTTGATTTGGTGGGTCCCCATTAATAGAAGTGAAATAATTCCAGTATGAATCTACACTGTAAAAAGTTTCTTGTCTGATAATTTTATGTATGTATGAAAGTTTACCTTTATCAGAAACTTTATGTTGTAAATTTAATATCAAGTAATCAATCAGTGTTGGAATAGATTCTTTAACTGTTATAGACATTAGATCTATTTTATTCATGAGATGTTGTCTAAAGGTCTGAACCTCTAACCAGCAAGTTTCTCTTAGATCAAATTCTTGTTTTAAGAAATCTAGATTTTTAACTTTATTATCAGATATCAACTGATACCAGTACTTTAGATCATTATCTATAGCTAAATGAGTTCCTTCAGAAGTAGATGACAAAAGCATACCCTGAGTATACATTATAGGGAATACAATAAAATTCCATTCCCCATACTTAGGGTGCATGAATATAAAGTTACGATAACTAATAATAATATTTAATGGGTAACAAACCATATGTTTAGGTGTAATAGGTGAAGTACAAACTTCCTTTAGTAACCATAACATGGAGTTATTTACAAACATATTTTTATGTGTTAAGGAGATTTTCATGAAGTGCATACTAATTAGCTCCCAATACTCTTTCCATTTTGCGACATATGACTGATCTATTAATAAAGTAATAACTTTTACAATAGAAGAGATAGTACATAAATTAAAGTCTGGAAAAGAAATACCCCCTTGAGACCAGCTATTAGTATGTTTCTTTAATGCAATCCTAGGTCTATTAGGTGCCCATAGGAAATTTAACATTAGTGTATTCAGTTTCTTGATAATTATTTTTGTAGGTGGAAGTATTATTGATTGTATTAAATATAAAATCTTGGGGAATATTATCATTTTAATAATTGTAAGTCTCTCCTCCATAGTAAAAACATATTATTCCAGGTATTAAAAGATTTTGTATATTAAGAAAACAGGTATTATAATTATTATATATAATAGATTTAATATCTTTAGATAGTATTATACCTAAATAAGTTATCTGACCTGAATTGGGTACATATTTAGTAAAATCACTAATGAGAATATTTTTCGTGTATATATAGGTAGTATTTTAGTTTTTCTTCATTGAATATTAAACCAGAAATACTTTTAAAATTCATCATGTTATCAAATAGAGACTGCATAGAAGAATTAGATCCTGCTGATGTAATTAGAACATCATCTGCAAAAGTTGAATTTTGGATGTTGTATTTTCATCTATTTCAAAACCCTCTATGTCAGTACTGTTTCTGATCAAATTAGCCCAAGGCTCCATTACTAAAGTGAATAATAGTGGAGAAAGTGGACATCCTTGTTTTGTACCTTTAAGAATGGGTATTTTTGTGAAACATATGTTCCTACCTTAATATAAGCCAACGTTCCTTTGTATAAATGCTCAATTAGATTTACAAATGCATCTGAGAAGTTTGTGCACTTCATTAAGGTAAACAGATAGTCCCAACTTACTGAATCAAATGCTGAACTTATATCAAGACTAATAAGTGTTAAATCTTTCTTTTTCCTATTTGCAAAATCTATTAATGTTAAAGTTCTTCTTATATTATCAAAAGTATTTCTATTTACAATGAAGCCTGTCTGATCTATATCTATAATGCCGGGAATGATTGTCTTCAATCTATCAGCAAAGATACTCATAAACATTTTATAATCAACATTAAGTAATGAGATGGGCGATATGAAGAACATCTAGTTGGATCTTTATTAGGTTTTAAAATTGGCGAAATAAATGTATATTGCCAAGATGGGGGGGGGTTATTAACTCAGTTTGGGCCAAAATAAAAACCTTATGTAATAATGAATATGTACTTTTAGAAAGGATTTTATATATCTCTGGTATAATACCATCATTACCCGGTGCTTTGTTTGATTTAAGCTTATTTATTTGTGTAATAACCTCTGTATATGAAATACTTTTGTCCAATAGTTTAATCTGTTGTTTATTGCTTTTTATTCATGTTTGTGGTTATAAACTCCTTTATTTTATCTTTAGGTTCCATGTTAATGTTATTATGGTTAATTTTGTGAAAGTGATTTCTAAATTCATCTAGTATTTCTGGTATACTAGAAACATTCTTCTTTTTCCTTAGAGAAAAGATTTCTTTGATATGGTTTTGTTTATTCAACCTTTTTGTTTTATTTTTAAGTCTATGTAAGTATTTGGGGCTTATTGAATAAGACAAAAACTTGTATTTCTCTAAAGTTATTTTAACTTTATGAGTTAAAATTTCTTTGTATTACTCATTTAGTTTGTTTATTTCTTCAATAACTTTCTTGTCCATAATATTTTCTTTATTATTATGTTTATAAGAGTCTAATTTACTTTGAATATCTAACAATTCCTTATCCCAAGATTTCCTTTTATTATTATACCATCTGATACTTTGTCCATATAGATATGATTTTAAGGCATCCCAAACATAAACAATGGAGACTTCAGGAGTATTATTTATGTCTAAAAATGTTTTACTTCTGAAAGTATATATTCTTTATATTCTTTTAGTTGAGTTAAGTATGCTGGTATCCTTTTGATCTGAACATTATGAGTATTTTTATCATGAATTCAAAAACAATTGAATTATGATCAGATATAGGACATGAAATGATTTTGGAATTAATTAAATCTGTTACCATCTGGTTAGAAATAAAGACCCTATCTATTTTTGAATAAGTTTTGTATCTGTTAGAAAAAAGGTGTATGGTAATGATTTTGAATCTATCTGATTATTAATATCATTCAAATGATAAGAATTAGCAAAATCATTTAAATGTTTTGCATTAGATGTAATTCTTCTTTTCCTATAGTGGTAGTATCACTTTCATGTAGTATACAATTAAAGTCACCAGCTAAAATAATATCTCCTATAGAGAATGATATGATCTTATCAAGATGATGTTTCACTGTATTAATACCAATTCCAGGTATCCAATATACATTAATTAAAGTGTAAGTCTTCCCATTAATTTGTATTGTAACCATACAAAACATTCCTTTGTCATCCTGATAAGACTTAATGGTTTTAGGAATGGGCATACTTTTATTCCATAAAATAGCCACTCCTCTTTTTTTCTGAGTGTGCTCTGAACTAACCAATACTATATATTTGTTTGTGGCTAGTTTGTCAATATCTTTTTTCAAGAGATGGGTTTCTTGCAGGAAGACTAAGTTGGCCTTATGTAAATTAATGTATCTTATTAGGCTTGCCCTTTTACATGGATTATTCAATCCATTAATGTTTAAAGAAATTCCTTTTAAAGATGTCATTTGGCATTTTTTAAACTTAAGAATCTTATGATCAAAATAACAAATAACAAGATAAGTAATGTTACATCTCCTCCTTTAGGTGTACCTTTAAATATAGCTGTATTTATTGAATCTCTTATGGGATTTCGCATAGGATTCAATTTTGTTTGTAGTGACAATGAATGTACAAAATATATTGTGGATGTCAAAACTATATACAAATAACAATGAACAAGTGAAAATAATGTAAGGATTAAACCTTGCATCCAGCCTGGAGTTATAAACTCCAACTTAGAGTAGTATTTACCACTCAAGTTAACCCCCTACTCTAAGCAGCAGTACCTCAGCTACCACCTTATCAATTTAATACTAGTTATATTTAACTGAGGTTAACAGTTTTCAATTCAATTATCTAGCAAGACAAGACTACACATTTGGTAAAACAGCATCATATAAACTACAATAAACCTTTTTTTTTTTTTTTTTAAACTGTTCATACTACTATATACATCCATGTAATATAAAACACTTGTATTCAAATAGCATTCAAATAATCTTGATGTTAGAAATCAAGAGGAGAGAAAAATAAGTTCTAACATTCATTTAAATCAAAAACTTTGGCTAATATGATTCAGACATTACATATATTAAGATGCATCTATTTTCTGTCATGTAAATGCAATTAACAGCTTCCAAAAAAACCTTGAATTGCTTGTATATGAGCATTTACTCAAACTCATTATTGTCAATAGAATAAAATATTGTATTCATAGAAATTGTTATAAATCATACTGCATAGTTATGCAGATTCTCAGAAACACTTATATACATATATACATACACACACATACTCACACACACACACACACACACACACACACACACACATATATATATATACACACACACACACACACACACACACACACACATATATATATATATATATATATACACATACACACACACACACACACACACACACACACACACACACACACACACACACACACACACACACACACACACACACACATATATATATATATATATATATATATATATATACATACATACACACACACACACACACATACACATATATATATATATATATATATATATATATATAAACACTCACACACACACACACACACACACACACACACACACACACACACACACACACACACACACACACACACACACACACACACACACACACACACACACACACACACACACACACACACACATATATATATATATATATATCTGATCTCACTGAGTTGTGTCCTTACTGAGCACCATCTTACTTGCTGTCCCTACAATAAATCTGTCTGCTTTATACAAAATAATGCACAGCAAACACATTTTAGTAACCAGATTTTACAACCATGCTATACTACTGCTTTAAAATATATCACATGACAATTTCTTCCAGTATAGAGTTATAAAATTATTTATGCTTGTCAATCAGATGAATTAAATGAGTTATAGTAATGTATATGTTTGGAACATAAGTTTTTAACACAGATTATTAAGCTGCTGTTAAGTAGATTTTCAAAAACACTTGAATAAATGTTTCATTTTCTATGCCTTCTAAAACAAGACATTTACTAACTACAAGAAACTGTATCATTTAAACTCATTATAACTGACATATTTTATGAATTATAACATAGATATTTAAGTAATTATATAAAATAACTCACATTTAGATGTTAAAGAGTTCATTTTCCTTCACATAGTCGCATTTGTATCATTTCTATTTCCTGGTAGAGTGTCATTGCTGAATCTGTGATGTGTCAGTGTGATATCTAGGTCAAAGGTGAGACTAGCTGCTTTCAGCTTCTCTGTGAGAATTCTGAGAGTTGAAGCTTTTGAAGTAGCTCATGGACACTGTGCATGAGACAGCCCACATCCCAGATTGTCTCTCTTAACATTTTGGGAAACTTATTAAAACTAGTGACAAACATTCATTTAGCAGTGTAAATGCATCTAAACATGACAAAACCTTCACAATGTATTTTACAGGTTATTACAGCCTCTATGTAAGTGAAATTAAGCCCAAAATTATTAATAAGTAATAAAACTCAATATTTTTGTCCCAACTCAATTTTTATGCAAATCTTATTATTTACTGTGTCTATATTATCAAAAGCATTTCTATATATTAATAAAGAAAAGAAAAAGAGAGTAGAAAGTAAAAGGGTGTAAGGCAGAAATAAAAAAAATGTAAGAGAAAGCTATAAGAAGTATATACAATGTAATATTACTTACTGTTTATATTAATAGAGTTAAAAATAAAACCTATTATTTACTATTATTTAGTTCTAATTATTATTAGTTAAAGCATGACAGATTATTTACAAACAAGCATAAGCAGTGTAATCAAGAAAGTATAATTAGGAATAGCATTTGAAGAACATATAAACTTTTTACAAGGAATAAATATGTTATTATTCTATTAATCATATTTTCATTACTCTTCTCTCCCTGCCCTCCCCCACCCTTTACCCACTACATAATCTAAATAGAATGTCATTTTTAAACAAAGAAAAGAAGAAAAGGAGAAGAAAAAAAAAAGATAGAGAAAAAAATGTAACAAATTACGGACCTTACCTCTCCTTTTCAGAAAGAGAAACAAGTTGAATCACAACTTGCCATTAAATCTCCAGATATTTTGACTAGTTATGAAACAAAACATTTCTTTGCACACAGAGAATAACTTTGATTAAATCTTTTTCAAAATATTTGTTGCTTCTTGGAAATGCAGGAACTATATTTAAAAAGATTAATAATGAAATAAAATGATGAGAGAAAAAAAAACATAGAACAGATCATTTGTTTTTTAGTCTCTTCTTCTTCTCTGAAGTCTTCCACGAAGTTTCAGTTGCCAGTCTCTTTAATGAAGGACTAGCCCATTCCATTTCTTCTATTTTATCCAAAATCTTATTTTTTTTGATAAACAGTAAGGCAGAGTCTAAGTCATCGAAAATTTTAGGACCATCAGGAAGGAAGATTTTAAGCTTGGCAGGAAACAGAAGGTATGTTTTAAACTGTGCTTTTTTAAGCTCCCTTATTAGTGGCAGAAAAACTTTTCTTTTAGCTATTACCATGGAAGAATAGTCATTGTCAAAACGCACAGTTGTCTCATTAATCTTAACAGGAGCTTTAGCCCAAGCAGATTTAAGAACCATCTCTTTATCAAAAGATGATAGAAATCTAACTATAACTGATCTAGGATAGTTTTTGTTAGAGTTAGTATTAGCTATAGATCTATGTGCTCTTTCGATACCTAAAGAGAATGCTTCTGGTAAGTCTAAAGTTTTAGGGAGCCATGTTGTTAAAAAAGAAGTAATATTGTTACCTTCAATATTTTCTGGCAGTCCAAAAATCCTAATGTTATTGCGCCAAGATCTATTTTCCAGGTCATCCAGCTTTGTTTGTAAATGTGTATTTTGTTTCAGCAGAAACTCAATGTTGATTTCCTCTTCTTGTATTCTATTTTCCATGTCATTCACAGCTTCTTCTATGCCTGTCATCTGGATCTTCTGTTGTTGCAGATCTATATGTAACAAGTCTATTTGTTTTGTAGTTTTTTCTATGAAGGTGTCTATTTTAGTATCCATTTTATCCATCTTAGCAGTAAGTTGCTGGATTATAATTATCAGAGACTGAAGTTCTTTCTTGATGCTGGAGCCTTGAGAATTTGTCTTACTGGAACTCATTTCAGACTGATAAACTGACAGGAAAAGTGATTTCTGACAGGAATATTGTTAAGATTTCCTTTCTTTTTTAGATATAGTTCAAGAACTATATAAAACAAACATATTTAGAAAGAAAATTACTTCAAAAATTTATTTTTTAAGTAATTAATTCCTGTCAGTGTAATGAAATTGGTGGAGCTGAAGAAATCTGTTGCTATCCTGTGTTCTTCCTTGGCCACGCCCACCCATCTGATAAAGTTCTGACCACTTGCAGCTGTGCTTTCATTTCCTCATCTGATGAATTATACAGTTTTAAATCATCTACAAAAGAAAGATGAGAAGTTTTTGCACTTTGCTATTTTCTGGGAGCCAAATTATAGCCATGACCTAATCTGTTAATAGTCAGCTTAATGGGTTAAGGGCAAGACAAAAGAACTGCAGTGAAAGACAGTCACCCTGGAATATCCCCCTTTGAATTTTTATCCCTGGAATAATAATTTGTCCTTTATCATGGCTTTACTGCAGAGTAGTTTGCCACTGTTTCATGGTCACTGTAATGTAATTGATCAATGTAGGGAGTAACTTATACATTTTTAAGTACTCTTTTGTCCATGAATGTTGGATACTGTCAATTTTTTTTGTACTCTATCCATGCCATACTTAGATTCTTCCACTTTTTACAGTTCTCCATTATGACTTTAACATCAACTGATCCTTTGTTCCATATGACTTTCTTTTATTACCTTTTTGTTCTATTGCCATGATTGAGTTTTCTTCTAAATGACTATAAACTCTGTCAGCATCAATTCCAGTGTATAGTTTATACGTCATAAGAAGGCAAGTTATTGGTCTTTAGTTTTTTAGGATGGCTTGCAGGTTTCCTCTTAAGTAGGAGTATTGTTTTCCCTGTTGTTAGCCAGGCTGGTTTCTGTTCAGGGTGTCCATATAAATAGTTCTTACTCCTGGCTAAATCTTCATGTAAAGATATTTATACTTTTAACCAAAAGTTAGGTACAGCATCTGGGCCTGGAGTTTTCTAATTAGAGGCCTTACTTAACTTTGTTTTAGTCTCTCTGGCTGTTACCTCATCCCATTGCATATCCTGTACCTTTAAACTTCTTATTCTTTCTTTTGCTTCTTCTATCCATTTAGCATCTTTGTTATGTTCTACAGTGTCTTTGTAAATATTTCTCCAAAATGTATCTACTTCTTTTTTTTTTTTTTTTTTTTTTGGTGGTGTTTCAAATCCTTTTGCCTTGTTACTCAATTCTCTATAAAACTTTTTGGGTCATCAATAAATTGCTTATGTTGCACTTTTCCTTTATATTTATCTGCATATCTTCTAAGTTTTTCTACCTGTGCTGATATTTTTAGTTTATTATTTGCAACAGTGCATGATAGATCCTGATCTGTTCTGATACTGTGTGTTGCTTTTATCACGTCTATCTTTCTGAGTCTTCTATACTCTTCTAACAGAGACACATCTTGTCTTAATTGCTTTATAGTTTTCTCTATTCAGTACTTCTATGATAGCAATGTATTTCTTCCCTTCTCTTCCCTTACTACCCCTGTGTTTTTGTGCTAAGACTTTATCTGTTATTAATTTAGCTGCACATAAATATATCCTAGTTACATCTGTTATATTGCATGAATTTTTGTGGACAGTCCTAATTACTGTGACTGTTTTATCAAACTCCTAACTTTTTGAGTTTTATTGACTTTCTGTAATCTGTTTCTTTCACTGATCTTAATATGTCTGTCCATCTCTATTAAATCAAGCAACTCTTCTCTTAGGTCATTGTCCTCTAAACTAAGGGCAGATTCTTTTTTCTCCATTTCCTGTGGGCATTCTATAGGTTGTTCCACAGCATCTTCCTGTGCCACAATCTCTTCAGTTTCATCCTGTGTCATCCATTGCGCTTTCATATGGGAACTCACTGGCCTATCACCCCACAACACTGGCTGCATCAGAGTTGCCACAGTTTCCTGTTCCTCCCCTTCCTGTGCAACTCCAGCTGGATGCTTGCACTGGTTTCCTGTGGAAGGCTGCAGAGTATCTTCATCTGGCAATTGATCAGATGTTTCCTGCTCCGCTGGTTTCCCCACAATGTGGGGATCCATTGCTCTATCCTGCTGTGATGTTTTCTGAGTTAGATTTTCTACACTAACTTCTTCACTTTGCAGGTAATCCATAACCTCAGTTTCCATTTTTTTAACTTCTCCATTACTAATCCTCTTTTCTTCTTTTCCTCTTTGTTTTCTTATTTTTTTGTACTATAAAATTTTCCATGTCTGGATGTCTTTGCCTATATTTCTCTTCAAACATCTTTGGTGCTGCTCTTTTTTCTTTTGATTAGTTTTGCTTTCTCCTTTGCATAAATATTACACCATGTTAAATCTCTTTTTCTTTCCTGTGTCCATATTTCTTCTTCAGATGTCTCCTGGTCTTCAAGTTTCTTCTTACTTTATGGATTCACTGTTCCATCATGCTGTGATGTAACCTGTGTTCAATTTTCTACACTAAATCCTTCACTTCACAAGTGTTCCATAATGTCAACTTCTATTTTTTTAACTTCTGCGTTACTAATCTTCTGTTCTACGCTTCCTCTTTGCGATTTTTTTTATTGTGAAATTTTCCCAATCTGAATTCCTTTGCCTGTATTTATCTTCAAATATCTTTGGGGCTGCCTTTTTTTGTGTTGATTAGTTTGGCATTCTCCTTTGCATAAGTATTGCACCAGATCAGACCTCTTTCTTTCTCATGTCCATATTTCTTTTCTATAGATTTCAAAAGTCTCTAGATTTTGTTCTGTATATTTTTGCACTTCCTCAGTTGTTTCTTTTTCCAAACACTCCAAGGTTTCTTGGTATATATAATATTTTTCACAAATCTGTTATATTAATGAACACAAATTTTTATTTGAAGCTTCTGACAGTTTTTCTTGTGGAAGTATTTTTCTTTCCTCTAACTTCTCTCTTAATCTTTTTGTATATCTTCTGTCTTGAAATTCTGGGCTTCTTGCATAATAGTAACAATACATAATTTCTTTCTTATCCTCAATAGTCCACTCTGTAGTCTTTATGGCTCTTTTTTGGCCTATCAGTTTTTATATTATTTTGTGGAATGCTGCTTTCTTCTACAATGGGGAGTGGGGGGGGGGCATCCTCCTCTAGGCTTGGCCTAGCCCTATTGTAGGAATGTTTCTGTGTTCTGAGGATTCTAAACTATCATTTTTTTCTACTCCTGGCACCAATGCACCTACCGTGACCGGACACTTCTTTATCCTGGGTCTTATGTACCCAGCTATTTTTTTATTATTAACCTACTTCTGTCCATGATATATGCTATATGAAATACAGTCTATAGATCAGTGTTGTCTTGGTCAGATTTTGCAAAAAACAGGGTCCACCTTATGAAGGTACTTACCAAGACTTGAGGATGAATTCAATTTCAGCAATACTACTCTCTCTTGCTTGCTCGTTTTATCATGTCTCCATTCAGACTCCACTTTCCATTTGGACCCCTCCTACACTCCTGTGTAAATTATCTTATGCATGCATGTGCTTTAATTGCATTGTGTTTGCACTTAAATCCTAGCTTCTGTTCATATGCTGAAACAGCTAAACTTCCATTCTACTTTTTGACAGTTTTTGTAAAGCTCATGTAAGTGAAATGTCATATGCATGTCCCAGGAAAGCAAGATTATATTATTTATCATCAATTGCCTGACTGGTCTGATAAAAGAAAAAAATATGCAAATAATTAATGTTCTATGTGTAATTCTGGTGTATGATTTCCAGGGTCATCCTCCTCTGTTCTATACAAGTTCTTACCATGGAAAATGTCTTTATGTATTTAAGATGATATTCTGTGTGTTGTACTAATGTTTCTTGTTATTACTGACATTTCATGTCATTACATTATGGTCCTGGTGGGCACATGATTCTTACGGCTTATATTATTTTTGCTACTCATGACAGATATGCTTATAAAATCAATGTAAACATGTGTGTGTGTGTTATGAATCTGTAGTCTTCAAAGACATAAGAGTTTCATTCCAGGAAAAATACATTGGGCTAGTACAAATTTCCATGTGATATTAGTACAAGTTTTGGTTGCAGAGGCGTTTTGAAAGACAAAAAATTCATGAAAATATGGTATATAGACACTTTGAGATTACCTTTTTCCAATGTATTCATCACACCCATACTTCTCAACTCTCCAGAATTTTGCTGAATGTCCAGATTTTTGTCTCATATTTTTAGTCTTTTCCTAATAAGATTTACGGTTTTCAGAAAAATCATTGAGGATTGAAGTTACTAAATAATAATAGACATTTGAGTTTCAAACTTCATACCTGCTGATGCAAAATTATTAGTTTAGCAATTGTATAAGTTTATAAGAGCAATAACTAAAAATCTGTCACTGATGTTTGGCCTTTGCCCCCATCATTTTTTTTTTTCAAATAGCTCTTAATTATGAACAGTAGAGCAGTAAAGCAAACCTGCTACTCAAACAATCCAATTATGATCCAAAATGCCATAAGAACAGAACAACATACAATAACCTCAGCTGAGAAAAATGGTAGCTCATTGTATCTGAGGAACAAAAATATTCCAATAATTATTCCATTTATGCATGCCAGCCTTGTTATGTAACCATTTTATTTGTCCATATTATAAACTATAAATTACAGAAAGTTCCAACTTAAAAATGCGCTTACAATAAGTGAACAGACTGTGAATAGCATAGAGCTAACTGTAACAGTTCATATATATGAAGTAAAGTCCATCTAATGTAAGTTGGGGTAATATCAAATAACCAAAACTTAACATCAAACCTACGAATAAGTTGCACTCTCATTACCTAAACTATCCCGTCCATGGCCAAATACCACCATTGTTTTACCCATTTGCAATGCCAGGTTCAATGCAGATAATCAGCACTTTATTCATTACAGTACCAAGAATAGTTACCTTTAACCCAACATCTCCTAAATAAGGTCTTACGTGTAAGGTGGCATTTATACAATAGATTCATAAAGGAAAAACTTGATAAACGTGGCCACTGTTTGTTTTGTGCAATTGTAAAACAGAATTCTTACTCTTCCTGTGAAAGACGGTGATCTATCAATTTATTCCAATTAGTCCATTATTAGTGTTTATCTCCTTGTCAGAATTGTCCTACATGGCTTGATACAAAATCTCTCAATTTCAATCTGTCCTTGGGGTTTGTATTCTCATTTTTGAGCCTACTTAGCACCCAAACATCGTTCCTATGGGATTGTACCCCATAATTTTTGGGTTTGTCCAGAATTCTTGCACTAAGTGGTTAAGAGGTATGTTCACACCATTTGTGTTGTCTTGGATTTATATTAGAAGATCCATGTTTCAGAATATTGACTCCTAAAAGGGCAAGACCATGTGGTCAAACATATAAAAAACACTACCAAATGTGTTTTTGCACCCTCTACACCCCTGATAATTATACATATATATATATATATATATATATATATATATATATATATATATATAAACTTCTCCAAAGTCTCACTACAGTGGGGAAAGGGAAATTCCCAGATCCCCACTGTACCACAGTCTTTGCAAAAACAGTCTTCCTGGCCTACTAAACACTTAAGATTTCAGAATGTCATCCATATGGTCTCAACCTTTTAAGGGTCAAGATTGTGAAATGTTGATCACCTCATATAAACCCTTTGTCTTTCCTATCCACTGCTGGTAGTCCACCCTTTGTATGTATAATTCCACTCACTGCACCCCTTTCTGTTCTTGTCGCATCCAACCTTATATGTGTTGTTTGTCCAGTATTCTCCTGTATATTTGCCATGTGTGACCTATTCTTGTGTCTTTGCCCACCATCTCCTTAACCTTTTGCTTAATGAACCTCCCTCTTGCTGCATGCCTGTCTTTTAGTATTATAAAATGGAGCCACACCTCCCCACAGAAAATTACTCCCCCAATCCTAACTTTTTATCTACATCCTGTCCTGCTACATATCCCTTGCGTATGTCTACTTCTGCTTACTTTATGTTTGCCTTTTCCCGTTTGATATGCTCTGATTTACCAGTGATGCTTTGCATTGCACAGCGTATCCTTAAAAATGGTCCAGCGTACCAGCACTTATATAAATTCATTAATTATTCTACAATACTACGTTGCACGCTTGTGACACTGTACATTATTGATGACAGCAGCCTTTACTGCTGTATAGTATTATGTTATTCCTAAGTTCATTTGCAGTGCTGCTGTGAGTATCTTAAAAACGTTGTTAGCCTTCAATGGTATTTACCAATAATCATGCAGATACTCTGCTTCATAGGGCATCACAGGATCTTCCATGTTACCCACTGATTCCCACGCCCTATATTGGTACATACACATTTTAACATACGTCTATTTTAACAGTCATTTACTGGCATTTTTGGACTGCAGTGCTATAGGTTCATAGGTACTTACTAGGCTATTAATCTGTGAGGATCTTAAGAAGCCTAGCCTTACATTCACATGGTATTTTTTGGTCCTTTACATTTTACATATAAATAACCCAGAGATGGACTTAACAAGAATGTGATCGGACTTGTACATGTTACCCTTATGGATGAGGGACAGGGGGTGTTACACTGGGTATACATTTGTGGTTACCCATCCATTCATCCAAGTAACAGTCTATAATGTTCTCATCCACCGTACTCTACTTGCTAATGACAAAGTAATATTTATCATGCTATCCATAGGATAGCAGTGTTATTCTGTATCAGTAGGGGTCATGCACAGTGCTACACCAAATACTTTGGAATCATGGCACTTGAGTGCTGGAGTTAATGAATGTGGAAAAGAATAGTGATTGAAGCACTGGTCCCTGTGGAACAACAGACAATGTTGGATGGCGCAGTTATGCAGCAGCAAGAGGTTCTCTGGTTCCATTCTCGACTGGAGTGCCTTATGTGCAGAGTCTGCATGTCCTCCCTATGTTCTTGTGTGTTTTCCCCGGGTGCTCCGGTTTCCTCCCACATTTCAAAGACATGCATCTGGAGTGTTTCGCCCCAGGCCTCTGCTGAAAATAGTCTTCTTTCCAAGTTGAACTTTCCCAGTAAATGAATGTTAAATAAATAAATGTGGAGGAAGGGAGCTGGTATTTCAAGTGGATGTCTTTAGTCCTTAGGCTTGCTGCACAAGCCTCTCAAAAAAAATAAATGTGAACAAATTCTGCTTAACTACTAACAGGGCAGAATGTCAGTGGTTGTGTGGTGCAGAGGGATAAAGCCCATATTGTGCCCCAGACAGCCTGTGTTTCATTAGTGGCATTGTTGCTGGAAGGGCTGCAGGAAGAGATTGAGAGTGATTGGTCAACATCAGCTCACCCATCCTGGGCAGAGGAAGGCAGCATAGGCTCACGTGAATAAGCAGTATTAACAGCATGATAAGCTCTGTGCGGCATATGCTTTAAGCTACTTCATCAGCAGGTTGTTCATACTGAGAAGTGTACATGCACCTCCTGAAAGCAGCAGTTGTGAAACCCAAAATGTTTCCATAGGGTGGCAGAAGTTAGCGCAAACTCCCTGACAGCAGTGTGATGCTGTGTGATCATCCTCAAACTCCTAACTGCTCCAGGACTTGGGTAGGGTTGAGCCCAAAGGAGGATAAGGTGGGTTAAGTAGACCAAGTGAATAAGGAAAGGAACTGGTGGCAGCTAATAGCCAGCCAGCTATGAAGAGAGAAGAATTTAATAACAGGTCAGAATTAGAACTAGCACTATGCTACAAATGAGGATGATTAAACTGGAGTTCTTGGAACTAGTCTTTCAATTTTATAGTTTTATAAATTTATAACTTGTGGTGTACTCAATATCTGAAGTTGTGCAAGTCTCAATTCTTAAATGCATTCTGCAAGAAGTATAACCTGCATTTTCAAGCAAAATCAGGAGGAAGTTTAAAGTAGTAATAAATATATTATGCTTAGACGTCTAAAAATATCTCTTTAAATGCCCCAAGAAACATCCATCCTCTATTACTAAATCAGGAGACTATATTTATAGCACTTTTAAGCCATCTGACGTCAAACAGAGTGCTGTAGGACATTCACAAGTATGCCCTAGCATTGCTGCTTTGCTTGGAGACCTGTGAAAATGCTTATTTTAAGTGTTATATGAGGTGAACTGTGGAGTAAAAAATAACGCTCTAAGATGTTCGCCTTTCAGATTTGACTTAAAGAATACTGCCTATTAACCAGTGACCTCTCAGTAGCACTCTTATGTTTTGCAATTTCTTTTAACTGCCTACTCATTGCTGACCACTGACTGTGACTTTTAGCAGTGGTTATTATTTCTGACTGGGAATGTTATTTTCTGTAGTACTAATGAATGCTATAATGTGCAGTCCCTGATGTTTCCTTATTACCTGCCTCTGCCCTTGCTTTTCAAGAGCCTGAATGAGTGGCTGAAATAACTTTTAACATGGGTGGTAACCCTTGTATTATTAGTACCAGTCATTAGTGCAAATGATGCACATGGCTGTTTCTTCTCTGCATTGGTTTATTACAGCCTGGGCTTCAATATTATGATAACTGTCTGCTTTCAAAAGAAAAGTAAGGCAATAACCTGAAGGTTTAGTACAAAGCTGATGTTGCTGAACATACAACACATACAGAAGTCCGCAGCTGCAATCTGATGACCCTGTTCAAGAGAAAATATTTTTTTCACATCAGGAGAATAGTATGAATGTGAGATAGCATTACACTTCTCTGGTGCAGAAGTAAAAGTAAAATATAATACTTACCATACGTATTTGTGAAAAACAAATTAACCAAGATGCCTCTGTAGCACTAATGAAAAAAAATGAGAAAGGACACATGTCTGTATGGCTATATACAATGCAGTGGTTAGCGCTGTCTTAAGATGGTGGGTGCCATCGTTAATGCATCTACCAGCTGCATAGTAACTGTTGTGCATTCGAAATGTATAACAACAGTCACATAATCACTTGTAGGTAATAAATGAACAGAATGCAAGGCATGTAGTTGTGAACTGATTGTTCTGTCAAGAGATCTATCCTGGCAGTGGAATGCAGTTGATTTTGCTGCCTTCTATGCTTGTATGACAGATCATATGAAAAACCTGGAGTATATGAAAGATAAGAACAAACTGATAGCCTATAGCATGTGTGTGAGTTAGACCGGGGATCCCAAAATAAGAATGGACTGAACTTTGGTCCTGTGAGCTCCAAACCCCTTACAAAGAAAAGGTCACGGCCCCTAACAGTGGTTCATAAGTTCATTTGCAGCTTCTAGACATGCAGCCCAGATGGCAATACAGAACTCTAGCCGGACTAATTTAATACAATTGAAATGCATAAAATACTCCAATCAAGGGAAGCAGTACTCAATACCCCAGAGCTGTATCTGCAATTTAACGAAAAAATTCACAAACTAGGCACCAGTAAGGACAGATGACACAGAAAGCCATCTCAACAAGTACATGATTTTAAATGTTTGCTGTAATCCATTTTTTATGTAGTCTGCTAGCAGCAAGGAAATGAAATTGTGTCATGCCCCATAGAGCACAGAAGGGTAATCTGACAAGGGGTACACAATTTTAGCTTGTTCTATAGTGATATAGCCTTTGGCAACTACAAATCAGTTCTCATCATGACATGTCCAAGCCAGATAATTTATCGATGGCTTCAAAATCACTGGGGAGTAAGGCTAACTTAAGCAGATTTGTTGTATTTGTTTACAGGTTAAACCAATTAGCACACTTTTGTTAAGTAACTTTCTCAAAGTCACACAGTGTATAAAGTAAAAATGAGGAAATCAAATGCAGGACTGCAAGATTCCAGAATGAAAAGTTAGCAGTATCACTACTATGAAACTATATATATATATATATATATATATATATATATATATATATATATATATATATATCTTTATATATATATATATATATAGAGAGAGAGAGAGACGAACTTAAATAATCTAAACAACAAAATATTGGCAGAAAAATATCTAAATACAAAATCTCAATAAAATCAAAGTTATACTATGGAAAGGTTTATGCCCTTCCCCACTGTCGTGCAACCTCAGAGTTGCTATATATAATTAGCAGGGGTGAGGGGCTGCTAGTGTCATATTTTGTTTCAAAGACTTAGATGTCACACCCACATTGGTGAGCAATATTCTTCAGTTATTATAACAAAAACCTGGTAATTATAATTTAATTATAAATGATTAAGGATGAAATGAAGACATATTTTCTTTAACACTGTTTACACCGTCATACAATCCTGATAAAGCATGGGATATAAACAGGAGTCACTCATATAATAGATGCAAGAGGAAATGAAAAACTTCAGTATAAAAGGGTCAGCTATTTTACCGCTGATGCTATACATTATGAGAAACAATAGTCTTCTTTAGCCACAAGGAAACATAGAAGGATGAGGGCAGGAACAATTTCTTACAGATCTCAAGAGTGGGTAGTTTATCTGTGAAGCTGGAGAACAAACTAGCAATAGTTTATTCTTTCAGTCTGAAAAAAAAATGAGGTCAAAGGAGAGCCCAGAGGGAAAGGGAGAGTGGAATATAATGGGGAGACTGAGAAAGAGGCAATATAACAAATAGCCAGCTAGAATTTAAACTACTTCAAGTCTGTATTTTATTTTCAGAGAGGAATCTAGAGTGGAATCAAGAGGGGGAAGAAGAATTTGTGAGACAGCAAGAAGCAACATTTGAACTGCAAGATGTCCAACTCACCGTAAACAAGACTAATTGTTACATAGCTAGGTATAGAACACCCTCTAATTCACCTTTTGAGCATGTTTGCTACCTTAACAGCTGAAATTCCCATTCAACTTAATACCTTCTACAGGAGACTTCACGTATACATCAATAAACTGGCTGACCTACACTGCCAAGGGTCAGCATGCCCAGTGCTTCCTTGATATCATACATGCTAGCTTTCTTTCGCAAGTAGTTAAATATCCTACTAGGGACCACAGTGTTCTTGATCATATCATGATAAAGATGGCCTTGTCTCACACATCTCCATATGTATCATCCTGACTGGATAAATCAGACAATAAATTAGTGACCTTTTCCTTTAAAACAGGTGATACTTCCTTATAAATACTTGTGCATTGAGGAGCTGACCAGACGTACCCTTTCTTCAGTTACTTGGTTATCTGAATAAAGTCTGATGCAATCTTCCTGTGATGGATCTTGTCCCTAAAGCTGCTGCCTGTGCCTCTGACTTCTACTCCCATTGATAAGGCAGTCCCTAAATGTACTATAGATAATGAGAATTTTAAAAACCAGCCACGTGGCAGAATACCAGTACAAGTCAGTTATATAACAAGAGAAATAAACGGCTTATTTCTTTATAAGACGTCTCGGTGTACCTACCTTAAGAGTACACATAAGCAAACTAGTAAGAGATTAAAGAAATCTTTAGAAAAAGTTCAAAGCTGACTACAAACTTAAAAATAGCCACTAAAACCAAAAATAATTGAATGTTTTCTTTAACTATATGAAGAAATTAAGAACTAACAATCAACAATGTTTCTGGCTACTCCACAATAATGCTGCATACTCTGATCGAAAGGAAACCGCTAATATCCAAGCTGATAAATTTAATGCAAATTTTATTTCACCCACAGTTATAGCTATTCTGCAGATTCCAAAATCCTAGCCATCTCCTTTATTCACTATGGAACAAGTTCTTTCAGTCCCATGGGTCCTGGTAATGTATTAGGTTGGCTGACTGTCAGTGCCAAGTATGGCCTATCTGAACCTCTACTTACCCTTATTAATCTAAGCCTCTACAATGGCACATTCCCAAATACCATGACAACAACTGATTCAAGGACAATGGTCACAAAGTAATGTAAAAAAAAAAATAGAACAATGTATTTTGGAAGCCAAAACCTTTTTACATATCATGTAGGTGATACACATCTCCAGTCAGACACTGTTGCAAGGGATCTAGGCACACTTGATAATTCCTGATCATTTGACCATCATGTCTCCCCAGTAGTTCCAACACCCTTCTGTCTCGCTAATCTAATTTCTAAATGCAATTCCATTAGATATAAAGTAAGCTTAATTGTTCTTTACTCATATCTCCTTAGACCCATTACTGAATCACATGCACCTTTTGGAATATATTTGTCTAAACATGTTACTCAGCTTAAGAAAGCTCAGGGATTCATAACTAAAAATATCAGTGATCAAAAAATATTAGTTATCAGAATAGACTTACAGCCCTCTCTCTATACTCAGTCTTTTAGAGACTCCTCTATGGAGATCTTTGTCTAGCCTTTCAAGCCATGTACAATCCAATCCTCTTTGCCATCTTATTCCTTCACAGAACAAATGGTACAACAGATGTCCAGTTAAAGGAGCTAAACCTTCATTAACAGATAAATAAAACACATTGGCATGACAGATTCATTGCCCAGTATATCCCACACTTCTGGAACAAGCTTCCATTACATATCAAGCAAAGTAGTGTCCTTGACATCTTCACGGTAAGCCTAAATAATTGGATGGACACCTCAAATTTTGCCCTGGTCTATTTTGCTTCTTTGAGGCTGAAGGGAACTTTTGAATATTTTTTTGGCTAGGCCTGTAATGGTCTGTAGACTGATTGCTTAGTACTTACCCATGGATCTATGAACCTAATAACTTTTCTTGAAAGTTTCCGATGAAGGGCAGGCTGTAGGGTCGGATTCTGCATGCATAGAGGCTGAAATGGTTCAGAGCCATACCTTTACAGACACAATAACCAGACATGGCTTTAACAGCTCATTTTAGTAATGCAGAATCATGGAGACCTGTGCTGCGTAAGTTTCCTGTTCATTTCTGTGGCACCACTTTTGGATAATTAGGATTTCTTTGTGGCAGGCTTTCTAGCTTCATTAAGCAAGGAGGTAGGGGTTGACATAATAGTTAGGGTGTTTAACTTGTAGACACAAGGTACAAGGTTTGATTCTCACCTTTGAAATGGAAACTGGCTTGGCTTAAAATGGCTCACAATGGCAACTAGCCTAGTACTGAACTATGAACTTATGAACCAGTATGTTTTCAGAGAACCTTTACCTGAATGAAAAGAGGGTGTTAAATTATTCAGGCCATGACTTGTAGTATCTTTGGGTTCAGGTATATTAGGCTTCCCTTGTCCTGATTTAGGAGGTCCATTTGTAAAGTCAGCTTGTTACATTACACCCTGGACATTTCAATGGGCATACAGACACAGTAAGTCAAAATATCTTCTCTTGGCATCTTTTATTTCTTTGGCCTCTCATTTGAAATGATTTTTCATTCTGCAAAGAGTGTCTCCAAATGAGATTTTCTGTGTAAGTGAAGTAGAGATCATGGTGCCATGCTCAAAGAAGAATGTATTTGTGAAGAGTAGTCCAGTTCTCCCCTGATTCTCTAAGGAGTCCTCATTCCACTTTGGAGTGGGTCCTTCTTTATTTTGGCAGAGAATACTCTTGATTTGCACTTAAATTCAAATTCTACTGACTCAGGAGGAATCCCTCAGCCAAGGAAATCCATTTCAGAGGAACTTCCTGAGAAGGAGTGTGGAAGAAATCAGGAACTGCTCAGTACAAGAGGACCAGACAACTGCAAGGAGCTGGATGTGGGTGCCCATTGTTTGAACTTCTAAGTCCTCTTAAGTGGGGCTGCCACCTTGGGACCAGGGAAAGACTGGATTACTGAATCTCCACACACTGACCTCGGATGTCTTCCCTAACTAAAACAGTAGGTACACCATCTGCTTCTTCTGAAATGAAATAGCCACTTTTGGCTACAGACATCCAAGATGGAAAGTCTGGTCCCAACTTCATATGAGGGACCCTGGTTTGGTGGGAAGTAGCTTGATCTGTAGGTTGGATGACCTCCAAAGGGGCTTTAGATGCATCAGGTCATTAAGCTGTAAGGGATATGGGCTACAAAGCATTTCAGTGGTGCCAATGCCTTTGAGCCAAGTAGTAACTTAGTCATCACTGGCTTATCACCTGAGACCCAAATGTCTTCTCCATAGATCACCTATGCAACTCTTTCTTAGGGGGACATCCAAAGTTGGGGATGAACTAGAACATGTCATGGCAGTACAAGACAGGGTCTTGGTTCATCTGCAAGGCCCCTGCTTATAAATGTATTATCTCTCAAGCCCCTGCTTACACTTCCAAGGGTACCAGAACTTGGCAGAGATTTGGGATGTATGGCTAGGGTTAAAAATGCCCCAGCAGTCAGTAGCCCAGTACACACCTATGAAAATATGAACTTATGAGTCTCTACTGATTAAAGCAGTTTTGCAGGGAATGCTCTATTCTCCTACGAGTTTTTGAAGTAAATCCTTGACAGACCCTTTAACCTAAAGTATCATGTTTTGGACCTAAACAGGAGTGCCTGACACCATTGTGGAATTACTTACCTCAATTTTTGGTTGCAGAACATTACATGCCAAGCATCCTTGTAATCCCGATGCAAATGTACCAAAACTAAAAACCTTGAACAGAAATGTTAATATAGTATTAGGGTTAGGGATAGTGGTACTGATAGTCTAAGGTGTTTGTGTGTGTGTGTGTGTGTGTGTGTGTGTGTGTGTGTGTGTGTGTGTGTGTGTGTGTGTGTGTTGTTGTTGTTGTTGTTGTTGTTGTATAGTGTTAGGGTCAGGGTCAGGATTAAGTTTAACATTAAAGTTTGTTTTGGAGTTAGGTTTAGGGGTAGAGTTGTGGGTGGGGTTAGCAAATAGATATGTATGGAACAGTGACGTTTGCAATTTGAACACCAGTCTGAGGGCTATATCTTTTATGTAAATTATAAATGCTATGGCAGCCTAAAACAAAGAACTTTGTCCACTATAATAGAGCCATTTTAGACCACAGCAGTCCCATTGGTACTTTCTTCTTTAACTGTGCTCCCTTCATTGTTTCTAGCAGTCCGCTGTCTCCCTTCTTTAATTTTATTTCTGTTCTTGTGTAACTATTTTTATTTCTGAGTCAGTATTTTTCCAGAGTTGCACTGTTGCATTCTTGCTTACTTTTTCTCATTGTTTTGCTGATCCATGGGGTTGGGGTAGCCTTTGGACTTTGCATTTCAAAGTCCATAGAAGCCTCCTTACATTACACAGTTGTTCAAGCAGTCAAGTGCAATTTTTCACTGTTATCACCATTAGTCAGGTCCAGATGATACTGTACTAACTCTCCTACTAAAACTGTGTCCTAGAGCAATAAAATCAAGACTTTCCTCTCCTAAAACAGGGGAATTTTAAACTGCATTGTTCCTTTTAATTATTTCTCTCTCAGTAGATTTCTGGTTGTTTAAGTTCAGTCACGGATTGTTTTTTTCTCTGTCTTTTTGCCAAGTTTTCAACCCACTTCTTTCAGCCTCACTAACGCTCGGGCTTACTCTAGTCCCAATCCTACCCCAATTCCACCCACCCATCTTACTCTATATTTATACTTTTATAGCATCACACACATATTCCTCAAACCAATAACATCAGTTCCCTCCAAAAGAAAAATAGTTGATAGAATTACTCACAATAGTAACACCCACTCTAGTTTACCACCCAAGATACTCTCTCAAACTGTATTAATCCTTGCCCCTTTACCTGTCAAATTACATCTCTACAACCAACCCAGTACCCTCCTAACATGTTCTAATCCTCATTTACAGCACAGATAACCCCACGTTAAATAAGATGCCCCTAACTCAGATTATTTTATTATTCCTCCTCACTCTACCAGCATTCATCACTAATTATCAAATCCACCTCCTTCAAATAATTCCTCACAAAGAATATCAACATGTACCCAGCCTGTCTTTTTCCATAACACCTTATCTCTATTAACAACCCATATCTGAGTTATTTATCTATAAATATCTCAAAATGACTATCCAGATTCATGACCAAATACCAAACCAAGACCAAAATATAACTGGCCACACTCTTCCCTCTGTAAAATATCAATTCAAAAAATTAGTGGAGATATTCACCCCAACCTAGGTCCCCTATTCATAAAACCATCACTTTGATCCCCAAAATGAACCAGTCACCTAATACAGCTCAACAAAAAACAGAACCCATACTCACCTTACTAAACATGAACCTAAGAAATATGTGCAATAAAATCCATGACATGCATGCCTACCTTGCCACATACACTCCTGATGTAGTCATAGCGACTGAAACCTGATTAAAAAAGGAATAAAAGATAATGAGATCCCCCCCCCCCCCCCCAGGATACAATATATTCAGGCATGACAGATAAAACAAGCGTGCAGGTGGTGTAGCAATCATCTATAAAAATTCCCTAACCATCACCTTACTTCCACAGGAAATACCCACGTTTAACAATGCTGAACTTCTAATAACATTTTGAAAAAATCAACAACAGGAAAACTGTATGTTCAATAGCAATTTATATACCACCAGGGAATACAACTGATACTGCTGAAAGCATCTTGTATTGAGTATGCCAACAAATTAACAATGAAACTATAATACTTGGACCTTCAGCTCCAACTTTACCCCTCTCTTCCCCTCAACCTTTCCTCAAGAAATACTATAAAATATAACTCCCTCTGTTATCACTAGGGAACAGGTCCTTAATATTCTCTCTATGGCCAAGAACACTGCATCAATGGGCCCAGACAATATCCCAGGATGCTTTCTAAATAGCATGAAACATGACATACTGGGGCCTCTTTAATTGATATTTAACTATAGCCTCCAAAATGGCTTCATGCCTCACGAATGGAGAACAGCAACAGTCATCCCTCTGCACAAAGGTGGGCCAACTACAAACACTGGAAACTACAGACCTATAAGTCTCACTAGTCTTATATGCAAAGCCATGGAAAGAAGGATCATGGAGATGATCAATAGAGATATAGCAAACATCCAGACACTGGACCCAACCCAGCTTGGTTTCATAAAGGGCAGATCATGCCTACTCAACCTGGTGGACTTCTTTGAGAAGGTCACCAAAGCAATGGATGAGAGTAAAATGGTTCACACTGCCTACCTTGACCTGGACAAGGCATTTGACACAATACCCTACTCAGAATTGTTGACAAACTCAAGAGGTTAGGTACCAACTCATATGTCACCCAGTGGATAGTCAACTGGCAAAAAGATAGGACCCGGGAAGTTAGAAATGGGAGTCCACCTCTACAAAGAGGCCAGTCACAAGTGGATTCAATCAGGGATCAGTCCTTGGACTGCTCCTTTTTGGTATTTACTTCTCAGAAGTCAAGGGCAATGTCAGTGGTCTCTGGTTAACTAAATTTGCAGATGACTGCAAATTAGGAGCTATCATTAAATCCCACACTGACACAAATGTTCTCCAGGAGGGGCTGACACAGACAAACAACTGGTGTCAGAGCCATGGACTAAAACTAAATGCCAAGAAATGCATAATAATATCCTTTGGGAAGTCATCCACCCTTGGTAACTATCATATTGACAACACACACCTGTAGAGCTGACCCAGTAGTCAGGGACTGAGGGACACACATAGATAGTGATCTAGCCTTTGACCATCATGTGTCTACAGTAATGAGGAAATCATTCTATGTTGCTCAACTTATGAACAAAGGTATGGCATCTATGTCCAAGGAAGTCATTGTTCCACTGTATTTGGCATTCATCAGACCTATCATTGAGTGCAATGCCCCCTTTGGTATGTACCTAACCAGGCATATCCAACTGGAACATCCACAGAGGTTCCTCACTAAAAGAATACAGGGTTTAAGTAAAATGTCCTATGCATACTACCTCAAGGCTCTATCAATGTATTATGTCTCCTACAGGCTTTTGAGAGGAGATCTATGCCTGACATACAGGGCATTGTCAGACCCCACTCTGATGAACCTCCAGCATATCCACAAAACAAACAGAACCATTACCCATTCTAAAGACTTATGTGATATAAATAGGACCTATTGGAGAGACAGGTATGTATCCCAGAGATTACCCCATCTCTTGAGCACACTCCCTATCTATGTGAAACAGAGGTCCTCCCTAACCCAATTCAAGTGCAACTTGGACAATTGGATGGGGAACAGGAAATTCATCCTTGGTTTGGCACCTGTGTCTCTAATGGACACAGGCAACCTGTGAATGGTTTATCTCCCAGGCCCTAGCTTGTAAATGTTTCCTCTCCCAAGCCCCTGCTTACACTGATCAAGGGTATCAGAACTTGCCAGAGATTTGGGATGCATGGCTAGGCTTAAAAAGGCCCTTGTGGTCATTAGCCTAGTAAACATCAATGAACCTATGAATCTATGAACTTATATATAGACTGGCAAATGATAAATTCCACTACCCCCACTGAATCCATAAACTTTTACAACTTCAAACAATTAATAACCACACCTACTAGAATCAATAAAGCTTCAAAGAGTCATTCAATATTATACTGGATTCTTACAAACAAACCAGACAAACTGACAAAAGCAGGCTGCCTCTCAGATAACATAAGTGACCACATGCCAACATATAAGTTCATAGGTTCATAGGTTTGTACTAGACTAATGGCCCTGGAGCCTTTACAAGCCTAACCCATAAAAGTGCCCTGGCATCATACTGCCCAATGTTAGTTCCCAGTGCATCTATCAAGTAGAGCCAATGGAGTGATCCCCGGGGTGAACTTTCTATTTCCCATCCACTCATCAAGATTTCTCTTGAAGAGGGCCAGTGAGGTGCTCTGCTTGAAATGTATGGGAAGTCTATTCCAGAGTATGGGTAGTCTCTGAGTTATAAACCTGTCCCCCCCCCAGCATGTTCTGTTGATTGTGGTAATGAGGTTGAGGTCTCTGGTGCATGTGGTGTGGAGGAATTGGGATTTCTTTAGATGTAGCATTTCTAATAGAGCTGGGTCAGACATGGCTTTGTAAGTCAAGCAGAGATCGCCTCTTAGTAGATGATATGAGACAGAGAATAGAGGGAGTTTTTTGAGTCTGTCCATGTAGGACATGTGTTTAAGGCCTAGGATCCTCTTTGTGAGGTACTTTTGTGGCCTTTCCAGCTGTTGCATGTGTCTAGTAAGGTACATGCCAAATGGGGCATTATACTCAATGACTGGCCTAATGAGGGAACAGTAGAGAAAGATGATGACCTCTTTCTTCCTGGATGCAAAACCCTTGGTAATGAGATGTGCCACATAGAAGGACTTTCTGACCACAGTGGCAAGGTGGTGGTCAAAGGAGAGGTTGCTGTCAACCTGTGTCCCCAGATCTCTTATAACACCTTCAGTGTTCAGTGGGCTCCTATCGATGTGCTAATTAGTGGGAACTGAGTTTTTCCCAAAGGGAATGATGACGCATTTTTTGGCATTAAGCTTAAGGCCATGGTTTCAACACCAGTCATTGGTCTCAGTGAGGCCTTTCTGTAGGATGTCTACATCACTTGGGGAGTTAATTATGGCTCCCAGCTTGCAATCATCTGCAAACTTCATCAACCAGAGTCCCTCCATGTTGGTCTGGACTTCTGAGAAGTAGATGCCAAACAGGAGAAGACCCAGGACTGATCCCTGTGGGACTCCACTTGTGACTGGTCGGCAGTCTGACTTGGAGTCCACTACTTTCACACTGTGGGTTCTAAACCCACCTAGTGATATAGGGGTTGATGCCTAGTTTGGTGAGTTTATCAATAATTCCTCACTGGGGAATGGTATCAAAGGCCTTGGCCAGATCGAGGTAGGCTGCATGAACTGCCTTGCCCTCATCCACAGCTCTGGTGACTGATTCAAAGAAGTCAACCAGGTTGAGCAGACATGATCTACCTTTCACAAAACCAAATTGCGTGGGATCTAGAGTTTGGAGATTCCCTATATCCTTGTTTATTTGGTCCATGATGATATACTCCATAGCCTTACATATCAGACTTGACAGGCTAATAGGGGCGATAATTTCCAGGGTCTGTAGTCACTCCCCCTTTATGGAGAGGAAGGACTGTAGCAGTGCACCATTCGGTAGGGACAAAGCCTGAGGTGGGGCTGTGAATGAACAGGGCACACAGATGTAGTGCCAGTTCACTTTGTAGTTCATGTAGAACACATCCAGGGATATTGTTGGGTCCCATGCAAGCTCCATTCTTGGCCTTGGACAATGCTCCTTTAACCTGTGCTACAGTAATGCTGGGTGCCTGGCATTCCTCTGGTATTGTGATTGGTCCTTTGGAGGGGGGGTAAGTTGGCACTGAATCTGTTGGCCAGTATGTTGGCAATATCTGTTGGCTTTATTACCACTTTCTCGCTAGATGCCCCTTTATTGAAATCTATTCTTTTTAAGAATTGGTGTTTTCTTTTGGAGGACAACGTTGTTAAAAACAGTGTGGGTGATTCCCCTTGTGTAGTTTTCAGAAAGGGAAGAAACTTAAAAGGCATTCTGGAGAATGGAACCCCTAAACAATATTTACCGCACTGCGGCATGGTAAAATGTGGGGCTTTCTGTTGGTGTAAATATATTAATGTTAGGAACTCCTTTGTTATACATGATATAAAATACTACATCAAGGGTAGGTTTAATTGTAATACAAGAGGGGTTGTGTATTTAAGTTCCTGTACAGTTTGTTCTGTGTTTTATGTTGGCAGAACAGAAAGACCTCTTAAAAACAGAATTTACGAACACTTGTATTATATTGAGAAAATGAACCTGAATGATGCTCTAGCTAGGCATATTAAGGATTATCCCACACATGGATTTGTTTTTCATGTCATTGATAAAATTGATGACAATGTTAGGGGTGGACCAATGTCTAGATGAGAAAGAATTAATATGACAGCTGAAACTGAATGCCCTGGTTCCCCCAGGCCTGAATGATTTTGTTTCTATCAGAAGCATTCTGAAAATGAGTGATCTTAATAGGTAATAATTAGGTGTATATATTTTTATATGCATATACTTTATATATACTTGTGTTCATATATATATATATAATTTTTTTTCTTTTTATGCATAAGTCTTTTGGAAATGTTTGATGTAATTGTTTTATTTAATGGTACTTGTATTTTGATTTTATTTTCATTGTATTTTGTTATAGCCTTTAAATGGAGGTTTGTCTTTCTGCAACAGGTGGTGATGTCATTGAATTTGTCTATTTAAGCTTTGTATTACTTTTTTAACAGTCGTCTGAAGAAGTTTGCTGATTATAAGTAAACAAAAGTGCTTACTTTATTAATTTCTTTGACTCAGTGTGGTTTTTCCTTTTTTGTCAGTTTCTAGTTTGTTTATATATCTTAGTTTGGAGTTAATATCTATTGGCTCAGTATAGGAGGTACCATTGTGCAGTAACTCAGAGCAAACTTGGGTATTGCCATGGATATTCTTGATATAACTATAGAAGGCTTTGTGGTTGTTTTTACTGTCTGCAGCAATTCTGCCTTCATAGCTGGCTTTAGAGGTTTTTATGAGGGATCTCAACGTTTTGTAGAGGCTAATAATGGAGCTTTTCCAGTCTTGGGACTTCACCTTTTTCTGCAACAGTTTCTGCCTTCTGTTGTAGAGTTTATTAATGGCAGGGGACCACCAGATTGGCTTCCATTTTTAGAGGAGACTATCTTGGTTCTGTGGGATATGGCTAGTTCCATGCATTTATGTACGTGTTTGTACAGTGCATTGGTGCATGATTTGGCAGTCATGCATCTATTTTCCATTGACATGGGTGCTGTGAAGTTAGCCACCTGTGTTTTTAGGAGCCCAAAGTCAGCTTTGGAGACGATTTTCATGGTGGTTACCTTTGCGGGGGGGGGGGGGGGGTGAGATTTGGATTTCCATGGTGATTAGTCTGTGGTCAGATCTAACCAGGGAGGAATTGACTGTTGGTGTAGAGCAATGGTTGCCCATGTTTATAATAACCAGGTCAAGGATGTTGCTTCCTCTAGAATGAGCTGGTCTAGGGCATTGGAACTGATGAATTCCAAGAAGCTCTGGTCAGTGTCTTGGTGCATGAGTAGTTTTCCCAGTTGATGGAGGCATAGTTGAAATCACCTAGTATGAGAGTGTTGGGTTGGACCCTAATAGTCTCCGGGGTGCTTAGGAACATGAAGTGAGAGTCTTGAGACATAGTAGGGGACCTATAGCAGGCTACAACCTGAATCTCCGTCTTATCCAATGTTAGTTGTACCTGAAGTATCTCAGATACATTATGCTGGGCTATGAGTCTGGAGGAGTGCATATCCTTTATGAATAGGAAGACACCACTGCCTTTGGAGCTTCGTTCCATGTTCTGGATCCGAAAGGTGTGGAATGAGTTATAGCCTGGTAGCACAGGGGTGCTTTCTGCTGCTTTAAACCAGGTCTACATTACAGCTCAAATGTTGATGTTCTCCATTTTGAGGAGTGCTTCGAGCAAGTGCATCTTGAGATTTAGACTTCTAGCGTTGAGCAGCATGACCCTCAGATTGCATTTATTTATAGCTGTTACGGTGGTAATTTGGGCTTTGGAACATCACCTGAAAAAAGGCACTATAGGGGTGGCAAGAGCCTTAGCCAGTATCCGGAAACTCAGGGATGACAGATGCAGCCATCTCTGGCAAAGCATCGAGGTCTGTCAATCATGTCATCCCAAGCAGACAGATACTGGATCCCCTTAGAATGACACCAGCACCTTAGCCAATTGTTGAAGTCAATCATTTTCTGCTTGTACTGTGGTATCATTCTGGGTGACGGAAGTATGCTGTTCAGGACTAGGGTCATACCTGCCTGGGTCATATAATCCGAGAACTCTGCCATGTCTCCTTTCATGTAGTCCAGGGAGGTGCATCTTAGGTCATTTACACCCACATGGACAGTGACAAAGTCATACTTGTATTTGTTTTAGGGAGTGACCTGAGTGCGTGTGTTGTGTGTCTGGCACCTGATAGATAGCTGACTGTTACCTTTGTCTTATTCAACCTAGTGAGTGGGACATCAGTGTGCCTTGCTATCGAGTCATATATGATTAGTGTTCTGGGTAAGCTGTTTTGCCTTAGGGGCTTAGGTTGAGGGACACACTGTGTAGGTGAACTATGTGTCTTGTGGTTTGCGCTGTGTTGTGATGGTCAAGTGCATTTCTGTCTTGGAGGCTGTATGCCATTAGAACTCACCATAATCTAGATTAACATATTATTTATAATAAAGATACAAAATACAATAATTTTCAGCAGATATTTTCAGTGAAACACTAAAACAATATAATTGGAATGTACTTAGAACAATGCCACTAGATACTGCTGTAGAACACTTTTATAACATATTCTTGTGGACCTTAAATAATCTAGTACCAGTACATAATAAAAGAGTAAAGTCCAACCTTGCACCATGGCTGACAAAAGAAACAAAATAAAATCATGATAAAACTGGATGAGGCCTGGAAAAATTTGGTATAAAAATAGAACTTAGAATGCCTTCCAGCAATTTAGACATCTTAGAAACCTTGCAAAACTCCATGTCAAACAAAATATGCAAATATACTATACCGACCTACAAGACAAACATAAAAACAACTCAAACATTTTTTGGCATCACTAAATAAACTACTCCACCCTGGCAAGATCACAACTCCCTCTCCTAAAACAGACAATATGACAGACTCTGTCTCCATCCAGTTTAATTCCTATTTTATACAACCAATATTATCTCTGTTAAACACTAATACATCTACCCCCCCCACCCCTGTTCAATCAAAACCATCTGCAGATCTTCAGGTTTAGTCTAGTACCTACCTCACTCATAAATAAGTTGCTCCTTAAACTAAAAACTACTTCTGTAGCTGTAGACCAATTGCCATCAGACTACCTAAAAATGGATGCAGACGTCATAGCCTTCCCTGTGTCCATACTAATTAATAGGTCCATACCAGAAAGATACATCCCATCACTGTGGAGAAAATCCTACATCATACCACTGCCCAAAGGCAGCACATCTACAGAATTTAATAACTACAGACCAATAGCAATTCTCTGCCCCTATCCAAATTGTTAGAGAAATGCATCCATATGCAGCTGATGCAATACCTAACCTCAAATAACTTGCTCTCAGAAACACAACATGGCTTTAGCCCCAGCACAGCACCACTACTGCTCTACTACATTTTTCCAGTATAATAAACCAACATAGAAGCAACAGCCTGCTTGTGTCCACCATTTTCTTAGATTTGTCAAAGGCATATGATACTGTCTCACATCAGCAACTGCTCATTTGACTCTCCTCAATAACACTTTCACACTAGTCCTTGTTGTGGTTCCTTAGTTACCTGTCTGGAAGGCAACATGCTGTTAAATGGCAACAAGCCTACTCACATACCTCTCAACTGTCCCTAATTTTCAGGGACGTCCCTGATTTTGACTCAAATTTAGCTCTGTCCCTCTGAATCCCTCCTAAAACTAGTGACTTTGGGCAGAAAGGTGGTGAATTACACTTAATGAATAATGACAATAATTAAGAGTTATACGCTTCTTTTACTTCAGAAAAGGTATATTAATTCATATGTATTCAATTCCACCAAACATACTCAAAACAACTCTCACTTTAACATCACAGCAAAAGACAACACCGCTATATACCCAACTGAACACACCAAATTGCTAGGAGTGGAAATAGACAATAAACTAAAATTTGACATTCACATATCCATGACCATAAAAAAAGTCCATAAAAAACTAGGAGCGTTATACAGAAATAAGCAATTTCTCACCAAAGCAGCAAAGATTTCAATAGCAAATTCCCACCTTATCTCCACCCTACTTTATGCCTCTCCAATATATACCAACCTAAGGCAATGCAATCTAAACAAGCTAGAGACCTGCTACAACAAAATCGCCAAATTCGCCACAGGGGCATCCTACCATAGTCACCACTGTCTCTCACTTGCTGAACTGGGCTGGCTTGAACTCCCTCACCTCCTTCAGTAGTATCAACTCTCACTCGCCCACAAACTAGTAAGCCATCCACTAAATGTCCCATCCCTCCAGAATCTACTCCAACCTTATCGCACCGCCAGACCACTAAGATCCAGCAACAAAAATCACTTGCAGATCACTAAAGCTAATAACTCTGCTGGTGAAGCACTATTCTCTTGCACCATAGCCAAATTATGGAACTCCCTTCCACCCACAATTACCTCCGTACCATCATGCACTCACTTCAAAACTTTACTAAAAGCGCACCTAAAAACATGCTGGCTATGTCCTTGCAAATCCCACTCTAATATCACCCACCCCATCCAACCACTACCTTTCTTTCCACTCCACTAACTACCTTGATTATAGCAAGCTCAGATGCTCATAAGCCTAGTACTTATTATACAGCAGCAACTTCTCATTGTAACATTTGTTAATGTCTGTTATGTACTTCACAGATAAAGATTCTAGTTGTCTACTGATGTACTATGTTCTTCATCTGTAAATATGTTGTAAGTAATTGCTATGCTAAATTGTTAATCGCTATGTAATCCAGTGTAACCACTGTCTGTTTATTTTAACTGTGGAGCTTTTCTCCCCGGGCCTCTGCTGAAAATGGACCTACATCCAGTCGGACACTCCCGGTCAACAAATGTAAATAAATAAATATGCTCTGATTCTCTCAATGTTTCAACATAATAGCACTAATATTTTAAAAGTGTCCCTGACTGTCCCTGATTTTTTTCCTGACTTTTCCCAGATTCTATTCAAATTTGTCCCTGATTGGTTGAGAGGTCTGCCTATTCATCCTTTCAACCAGTTACTACAGGTGTCCCTCAGGGCTCTGTCCTGGGTCCTCTCCTATTTAATATATTTATTAATGACCTCCACATCTCCACTCACCATGCTAGTTTAGTTCAGTATGCAGATAACTCAACATTAATATGTGCAGCCACAACAATAAAAAAGTTCCAAGACATTACCCAGAAATCTTTCTCCTCTGTAGAAACCTGGCTCAAAGAATTAAACCTCCTAGTCAACCTCAAGAAAACTAAGTTAATGCTTCTTACCTCAAAAACTTGTCAAAATCAAAAGCAATATTTTACCATAAAGTCAACAAATAATATTGTCATTGAAACTGTAACTCACAGTAAACTTCTAGGTGTTATAATAGATGATAGTCTCAAATATGGCCAGCATATACTTTATACCATTAAATTTACATACCAGAAACTAGGCTCCCTTTATAGGATCAATGTATTCCTTACAGACAGTGCAAGAAAAACTCTAGCCACCATCTTCTTATTACCAGCTCTCTTATACACTGCTCTTATCCTAACAAACTTAAACAATAGTCAAAGAAAGAAACTTGCCACTTGTTACAATAAAATTTGCCACCAATCTCCTTCATAAGATCAAAAATGTCACAGGTTAAAGAAATTAAACTGGCTTGAATTACACAACTACCTAACATATTCACAACCAACTACAGCACAGCACACAAACTCATTCATCATCCAGAAAAATGCCATGCACTACAAAACTTATTACTGACCTACTGTCCAGCAAGGGACCTCCATTCTAGCAACAGTTTCTTATTACGTACAAATAAGTCAAATAATGTTGCAGGAGACTCGCTTTACTCCCAATACATATTATGCATTCAGTGTTAAGAATTATTCTAATTAATGCCACGGACATCATCTGAGAGATATTTTCAGTAATAACGAAAAGTATTTTTTTACTTTTATCATATTTAGTGGCAATAACAGTTTCAGGTGATAGAGAACACTGGATTTTGTGTAACCACATCACTCGGTATTCTAGATTTGCACGTAAATGCAGTCCAGTGTTCTTCATTATCGCCCAAGTGGCTAATGCTTTTCTAAGCCACTTCACTAATTTTTCATAAAAATCATGTTCTAATTGTTTACTTTTTGCAAATATGACTGAAGAAATACAAAGCTCTTCCCAACAGCTATGGCTACATCAGCCTCAGACTTTGCATGCCTTCATTTCTTTTAATTACTGCCCCAAAGTCATTGTACTTCTCCAGATATTACTCTCTGCCTTAGCCATTTTATCCACTGTACTTCCTAAAGCCTCATTTCCCTACTTCCAGAAGACTAGTGATTTAATCCAAAGCTACAGAAAAACAGATCTTCACAGACATTAGGGACAGTGACCACGTCTTTTTTAGAACTGGCCCATATTACCTGAGATTATCTTCCTGACACTATCAGAAATTGTGTGCATCTAAGTATTTTTTGAGATAAACTACTGTTCTCCTTTAAAAAACATTGCAAACTGCAACACGTATCCCACATTACTTGATTTTACAATCACACCATCTAATATAATGCACAGGATTTGTGTTATTTTAAAACTCAGTAGCTCCCAGTTCCATTCCTGTTTTCTTTCTTTATCTCCTATTACATTTTCTTCACCGTATTTGCTTTCAAATGATATTTCAGATGAGCTTGTATTTTTCCTTTTTATTAAGTACCTCAGTTGCATTCCTTTGCTCAAAAATGTATTTACGAATATTAATGTACACTTCTTGCCTAAATGATTAACCTTTGAATCAGGAGTATGTAAGCTGCTTCTTTTGTTCAGTCAATTTACTTCATCTCTTTTTATTGCTTTTATGCCTTGTTTTGTATTACATTGTTTTGGGTTTACTCCTTTGCTGCCCACTGTTTCATTCTGCCTCTGTACATATATATGTATGCCTTTGTACGCTTGTGGATTTGCCAGTGTATTCTCTTTGTTGCCTTTGATATGTACAGTGGCTGAAATGGGTCCTTTTGGATTTAACAAACATTAAAATAATTAAATATTGGTAATTTCTTTCGGTACTTACGTATTATCGCAACCAGATTTTTGCAGTTGCGGTAATACGTTTGTTTGCCTAAAAACGAATAGTGGGAGTTGTGTTAAGGTGGAATTTGATGTTTTCAATGGGTATGACTTAGTTTGTCCTTACATTTGGTAAGGTAAATCAACGTGGAGAAGGAGAAGTGAAACTACGTACTGTAAAGTTGGTCACACTGCTGTCGTGCTGCAGAAAATGAAAGATGGACACCTGGGAAATGTTTGGTTGAACTTCTGCTGTTCTGCAACATGGATTACTTATAAGTGTATAATACTTTCTTCAGAGAATAAGGCACAGAGACCTGCAAATCATTTTTGGTAAATTGTTGGATTTATTGTTGCAAACTGTTGAATAGAACTGAAGTTAAGGAGAATAAGTAAGCGAATATGTATGTGCACACTTTATAAACTACTTGTACAATGATGCTGTTCTGTTAAGTGGCAGTCCGATAATAATTTTTTTGGAGTCGTTGACAATAATGGTTTATTTTTTGGATTCAGATGGTGTTATCCTTGTGGATACTACTTACTGTTGTTGGAGTGTTTATTAGATGTTTTATGGCAGCATACTTGTGGATTGTTCAGTCACTGGTTTACTGTTTGGAACGTGCCTAACACATAACAGGACTTGAAAATGTAGTATGAGTGACATGATTTTGGGAACGGCTTCAAACAAATATTCATTTTTCAAATATTACACTGCTATTCCTACCTAAACAAAGTTTTTTTTTTAAAGATAACATTGCCTGTGTGATTCTGCATACATTTCTGGTTTAAATTACCCACGGCAAAGAAAGCGGTATTATTGCAAAAATCTTGTTGCGATAATACGTAAGTACCTTTCTTTCTTTTAAAGTAGCAGAACGCTTGACACAGTGCTCTGCCATCATTTGGATATTATTAAGTGTAAACATTAATTTCTGCACGTCTCGTCTAAAGCATGTTTTCCTTACAGAATATAAATATATAGTATTAATATGCTTTCACATCGACATAGTGTACCAGTACACACAAACACACACTCACGCACATGCACTCATGCACACGCACACTCACGCACGCAATTAAACAAAGGCAATAGATGAGTACATTTGGAGCAAAATATATCCTTATTTTCTGAATATGAAATGCTGTTCCACATATTGAAAGAAAAAATGTCCATAATGTTCTCTTTAAACAGCCAATGCCACCTGCAAGCTCATGTTTAATTATTGTGCCTAAAGGAAAAGGCTGGAATTCTCCAGGGAGGTGATGATGATCTTGCAAACAAAAATGCAGAGCACATTCCCAAAAGTACATGCAGTGCTGTACTCAGAGCACAGAATGTTTGCTCCCATGTAAAATATCAGTTTAACATATGCATATAGATACAATTTGCAAAGGGCAGTGCTAAGAATAAATAGATACAATCTGCAAAGGGCAGTGCTAAGAATAAATCTGCACTATGTTGTTCTTGAAGATCAGAAAGGTAGTGTATACAGTGCACATCAAACGAATTCCAGGCACATTTCTAAAGTATAAATGTATCATGCATGCAAACCTAAATCACTCCAAGCACTAGCACAAATGTAAAAAGAAGGAAGGTGTGTGAGGGAAACATCAAGGCTTCATATGGCATGATGAAGCTGACACACAGTACTGCCCACTGCTAGTCCTAGGACTTCTTTGGTGAAAAATCAATAGGGGCAAGTGTAAAAAGCTATTGGGTGTGTCTACTCACTGCTAGATGACAATTTAGAATGCAACCAGATAAGAATCCGTGGCCTTCCTAATAAGATTGACAACACACAGAAATAAAAAAGGGAATACAGGGTAGGAATAATAAGTCCATGTGATACACAACAGTTAAAACATGTACAACATGTTGACACAGGAATTATTGGATGGTACCACCTAAATATGCCAATACCTGGACAACTGCTTTATTATCATAAAGCTAAACAGAGTCTGTACTCTGATATGATGATAACAGCATGCCTGATCATGACTGAAGCATTCTGTATGCCTGTTAATGACTTCCAAATATAATCTGTCACAACCACCGGGTTTTTCAGGATAATGCTGCCAGAGCATAACAGCTTCATTATTTTTCATGCAACAGCAACAGTAGGATTCATTTTATCCAATTAAACATTCCATTATGTGGAACAATTTCCAGCAGTGGGGAGGATCATAAACTGCATCCATGTGGCCGCCTGATAAACAGATACTGACACAAGTACGTTGTCTTGTGTATTTTGTATACAACATGCACACAAGCATACACACATATACATATATAATATATATATATATTTTTTACATAATGTACATTTTTTTCTTCCCATCAACACAGAAAGTTTGTTTGTGTCTTTCGGCTTTTCCCGGTTAGGGGTCGCCACAGCGGAACTCCAGTCCGCTAATGATTGGCAGTTGATTTTTACATACCGGCTTGCCAGGCCTGATGCACAACCTTCAATGAAGGTGTGCCCATTCACGCATGTCTCCACGCAGAAGACACTCTAGCTGAGAATCGAACCGGACAGCGTCTTACTGTGAGGCGACAACGCAGCACCACCACCGTGGGTCCCATCAACACAGAAAGTACAATATACAAAACATAAGTCAAAGTATATGATAGATAGGCAGGCAGGACAAAAATCTGCAATCCCCATATCAGTTACAAAAATCTGTTTCCTCACAATGGTATAAGATTCATTGTAAGAAAAAATATTAAATGAATACATTAATTGAAAAAAAAATGTGGTCAATAAAAGAAACAAATTCAGATCTAAAATGATAAAAGCCATCTGTAGATGTCATGAGAGGGCTCTACACCATCCCATACTTAATAAATTCTGAGTGCCACCTGTGGATATCATGACAGGGCTCTGCCCCATCCCATACTTAATAAACTCTGAGGGCCACATGTGGGTATCATGAGAGGGCTCTGACCCATACCTAAACTCTGAGATCCAGTTTTGGGTCTCACAGGGGACTTTGCCACATCTATAGCAAACTCTGACGCCAGTTATTGATATCATGGGGGGGCTCTCTCCCTTAATTGATAAACTCTGAGACCACCTATGGGTATCAAGGGAGGGTATTCTGCCCATATCTAAGAAACTTTGAAGGCCAGCTATGAGTATCACATGGTGCTCTGCCTCATACTTAAAATCTGAGGCCACCTATGGGTATCATGTGTGGACTCTTCCCCATATTTAACAATCTCATTGAATGCATCTTAGTAACAAATAGTAAAACCTTTGAGTGCTGAAAATTGGAACAGTCAGTAAAGCATTATGACATACCCCAAAAATACCATTGCAAACCACATATTGTCAAACCTGCATTATAGTAAACATATTTGTGCACAGTACATTTCAATAACTGTATGTGTCATATAACTACACTCCAACAACAGACCTCACATTGCCACAATACATAGCAGTATTGTGATATACGGTACAAATATTCCACCTGGTCACTCCCTCCATCTCTCGCATATCCTTTGCTACATTTCTACCCTTACTGCATTAATCTTAACTTGTTCACCCAAAGGTGAAAATGCTCCACCCTTCCTCTCCCTCCTTTCTGATTAAAGGCATACCTAACCTGCATTCCCTGTTTTCTAAGACGTGTCTCCCTTCCTAATGTTTTTGCTTTTTCCATTCATTAAAAACATTAAGATACAGAATAATAGCCACTTATTGCTTGTTTATACTAAAAGAGTTACCGCTATTTATCCCACTCAACATTTCCTCAGCCATCTCACCCTGCCATCCTCCTAATAAATCTTCTGTAGGAATATCTGTCTATTACAAGTAGCACCACTTTTCCTCCTAATTGGATGGTTGAGCCTATTTACACTCATAGTTCAGCACTTGATTCTTAAAGTCACCACTCAATTTATAAAACATATCTACCTAGTAGTCTTGATTCATTTCTATTATGTCTACTCCCATAACCTCATTTATTATGTCTCCTTCTATAGCCTAAATACAAACAAATGTTAAAACTACCACTTGAGTATGAATCTTCTCCCAGCATCAAAGCCAAAGATATGAGCTTTATGAGACTCTTTTATTGTTTCTATATCACAGCAAAGCAGTTCCACCCTAGCCTTGGCCAGCAGCACTAACTCTGGTAAAAAAAAAAAAAAAATCATAGCTTCCTATCACAGAATGCATTCTATGAAACAAGCCCAGACTAGAGCTCAAGACTTGAACATTACCTCTCTTTGTTCCACAAACTCAGAGCTACCTCTTCCCCTCCACCAGCCAGTTACACAGAATCACAGGAACTACAGGGCAACTAAATCTAAAAGCCGTGAGTCTTACCAAATGCCAGCCTCAGTATGTACCCCCCACTTCCAGGAGGGCAAAACATGTCAGTCCAGGGATGCAGAAACACAAACAGCACCACAAACTGTAGAAAAGACAAACCAAAGCAGGAACAAGCAGCACCCCAAAGTCTTCCGCTCTTTATTAAAAATAACTTGAGTAAAAAACTGGTAGCAAATCACAAGTAGAGTTAAGCATTTTTCATCTAGTTTAGTAACTAGACTTCTTCAGACAACAAACAGCAACTCAAATTCACTTAAGTACACTTCCCCCTTCTTTCTCCTATTAACTTAATTACTTAATATGTACCAATTAGACATAATAAATTACCTTAAAATTGCAGCATAAATTAAGTTAAACAATCAATGCTACTAGTTGGTACAGCATACAAACATAGTGCAATAACATAAAATAGAAAGTAAAATAAAATAAAATAAGCTACTGTACTTAAAGAGATAGACAAAATAAATCATATTAGTCTTTACATTTCAGTATGTTAGTTCATTACAAAACTAAAATGCAAGCATTATTAACCTTAGGGATTTATAATTAATCAATTTCCTGTACATAGGAAATCTACACAATCTGGCAAATTGTTTTAAACTTATAATAAGTAAAAAAATCATTAAATAAAAGATATTAGGAAAAAAGTAAGATAGGCATAAAACTAAAAATAAAAATAACCTACCTACATCCTTTCTTTATAACCTGTTGTATTTTACATAAAACATTACATTTTAAACTACCTGTTCAAGCTCTTAAGTCTCAAGAGGCACTGAATGGAACAACAGTCGTTGATGCCTGGATAGTGGCAAGCATCCAACCAGATCTGCCACATTAATTCCTTTTTCTCTAAAAGAAGAGATCTTGGTCCACCCCTTACATCTTTTGGGATATGATCAATAACTTTAAACCTGAAGCTGTGAGTAGGGTTCCATTTAATATACTAGCTAGGGCGTTTTTGATTTTCTCTTTTCTGATATAATAAAGATGCTCATATACCCGCTCTCGTAATCTACGATCGGTTTTCCCGATGTAGAAAGCGGGGCATAGTTGACATTGAGCTAGGTATATAACATAGGTCGAATTACAATTAAAGCTACCTGATGTAATGGTGTAACGCTGGTCCCTAATATAAAATGTGTACCCTATATCTATGAATTTACAATAATCACAGGATTCACATTTGGTCATACCTGGGTTCCTTACAGTTCTAATTTTACTAGCCTCCAAAAGGTTTTTCAAATTCTTACCCTTCTTAAATGTAAAAGAGGGAAGTGACCCTAATAGTGGATGCAATTCAGAATTGTTACACAACAAATTCCAGTTTTTCCTTATTATTGAAAGAATCTGTCCACTTTCTGCACTAAATGTTAGTATAAAAGAGACCAGGGACCTGTTTGTCACTTGGTTGGTAACAATATTAGTCATGTTATGGGAAAGGGCTTTCCCCTGTAATAATGCGGTGCACACACCATTAGACCTCTTCTGTATAATTTTGGTCATAATTTCCTCAATAAGGTCTCTCGGATACCCCCTACAAAGAAACATATCAGCTATTGTTTCACATTCCTTCAAAAATTCACTATCAACTGTGACCATCCTTGTGGCCCAAACTAACTGGCCTTTGATTACTGATTTTTTATGATGGAGAGGATGTGAACTACTGAAATGTAAATATGTATCTGAGAAGGTGTCCTTCCTATGGATTCTGGCAGCCGGTCTTTTGTGAGTAAGATGCTTACAGAGTTCAATGTCCAAAAAAGTTATTGTCTCTTTATGGAAGGTATAAGTAAATTTCAGAAAATCAGTAGTCTGATTTAAATATTCAATAAACTGCACAACTTTATCCAAGCTGCCTTTATGGATGACAAATATGCCATCCAAAAAGTGCGTGTAAAAGAATACCCTATCCATAAGGTGTCTTTGTGGAAAACTGTGCTCCTCTTCCCAGTAGGCCATAACTGTGTTAGCAAAGCTGGCCCCACATGGGGACCCCATAGCCACCCCAATTTTCTGTAAGTAAAACTGGTTATCAAACAGAAAGTAATTATTAGTTAGCACAATGTCCAGCAAAATGCTGACTAGTTTGGTCTCTGCTAAAGGGGACCCTTTCTCACTAAGGAACCAAAGTACATATTCGATTCCTTCCTCTGGTGGAATGGACGTATAAAGATCTCTGACATCGATAGTTAAGAAGTTGAACTCTTCCTGATAAGGAAGATATTTAATTTAGACAGAAAGGACCAAGAATCTTTACAGATTTGATCTTCATTCCTAAGATATTTCTTCAAAATATTATCCACTACCTTAGCTATAGGATAGGTTATACTTTGGTGAGCATCTACTAGTGGCCTCATTGGTAGGTCTGTTAAAGATGTATGTATTTTAGGCACACCGAACAAGACTGGGGTACTAGGAGCTAACATACTTAAACAGTTAAACAAGGGCATGTCTATTAGTTGTTCAATAAATATATCATTCAGATGTTCCTTGATTTTTCTATAAGCTAAGTTGAATTCATTCAAACTGACTAAGGTATAAGTATCAGTATCCAAACGCTTGGTCGTCCTTTGGATGTAAAAGTCATTCCCCATGATCTCCAATCCTCCTCTTTATCAGGTTTTAGGATTCTAATTGGTAGCTGTCGAAAATTATTAAAGGCTGCCCAGTCGTCATCCCCTACATTCCTTGTAAAGTTAAATTTCTCTGTTAATAAATTCCTGAATTCAATTTCGCATATTTTTTCAAACGTTGCTATAAGTGGATGACTTAGTGGGTTAAAAATACTAGCTATATAGTACTCAGGTGCGGTTTTCTGTTCAGCTTTGAAGAGAACCTGCAAGTTAAGTTTTCTGATGTACTACTTGAACTCCATAATAATTTGTACCATATTAGCTGGTTTAGTGGGTACAAATGATAAACCCTTTGCTAATAATTCCACTACATTTGGTTTAACTTGAAATTCAGAAAAATTATATATTCTGAAATCCCCTCTCTTGTTAGTAATAACAGTGAGTGGGGACACTGTTTGCCTGTAAGAATCAATACTGGGTTCACCATTCACATATGTATCAGTCTCCATTGTTCTATTTTGCAGATTCATATTAATCAACATATTAGGAACTACAAGTTCAAACCCAGCAATTATACTATTTAATGAACAAAAGGTAGCCAAATCAAACATTTCCAAATGAATTCCAGAGTTAGACTGTGGGGTAGGGGATGGATACAAGGTGATCAATCACATGCCCTGAATTACTATAGTTAACATTACATTTAAGAAGGGTAAGAATTTGAAAAACCTTTTGGAGGCAAGTAACATTAGAACTGTAAGGAACCCAGGTATGACCAAATGTGAATCCTGTAATTATTGTAAATTCATAGATATAGGGTTCACATTTTATATTAGGGACCAGCGTTACACCATTACATCAGGTAGCTTTAATTGTAATTCGACCTATGTTATATACCTAGCTCAATGTCAACTATGCCCCACTTTTTATATCGGGAAAACCGATCGTAGATTACGAGAGCGGGAATATGAGCATCTTTATTATATCAGAAAAGAGAAAATCAAAAACGCCCTAGCTAGTATATTAAATGGAACCCTACTCACAGCTTCAGGTTTAAAGTTATTGATCATATCCCAAAAGATGTAAGGGGTGGACCAAGATCTCTACTTTTAGAGAAAAAGGAATTAATGTGGCAGATCCATTTGGATGCTTGCCACTATCCAGGCATCAACGACTGTTGTTCCATTCAGTGCCTCTTGAGACTTAAGAGCTTGAAGAGGTAGTTTAAAATGTAATGTTTTATGTAAAATACAACAGGATTATAAAGAAAGGATGTAGGTAGGTTATTTTTATTTTTAGTTTTATGCCTATCTTACTTTTCTCTTAATATCTTTTATTTAATGAATTTTTTACTTATTATAAGTTTAAAACAATTTGCCAGGGTGTGTAGATTTCCTATGTACAGGAAATTGATTAATTATAAACCCCTAAGGTTAATAATGCTTGCATTTTAGTTTTGTAATGAACTAACATACTGAAATGTAAAGACTGATATGATTTATTTTGTCTATCTCTTTAAGTACAGTAGCTTATTTTATTTTATTTTACTTCATTCTATTTTATGTTATTGCACTATGTTTGTATGCTGTACTAACTAGTAGCATTGATTGTTTAATTTATGCTGCAATTTTAAGGTCATTTATTATGTCTAATTGGTACATATAAAGTAATTAAGTCAATAGCAGAAAGAAGGGGGGAGTATATTTAAGTGAATTTGAGTTCCTCTTTGTTGTCTGAAGAAGTCTAGTTACTAAACTAGACGAAAAGCGCTGAACTCTACTTGTGATTTGCTACCAGTTTTTTACTCAAGTTATTTTTAATAAAGAGCTGAAAAGCTGAAGACTTTGGGGTGCTGGTTGTTCCTGTTTGGTTAATCCAGGGATGAACTTATGAAGATTCGTCCATGCAGTCATCAAGGTTAGAGATGATGGAAGCAGCGAGTTTTACTCTGCTAGCATGCAGGGGCAACTATTTCCTAGAGATAAAGCAATCATTTAGTAATGAATCTTTCCCATCATCATGTTTTAATTCTGTGTTATTTGAGGTTCATATCCCTAGTTTTGGTATTTGCGTAGCAGTAAAGGTGTAAGAGAGCCATTAGCCATTGTTAAGATATAAGAGATCCATTGAGGTGGGATCATTCATGGTGCAGAATGGTAGACATACATTTCAATATAGGAGTGTGGAAGAGACAGAGTATAGGGATATGGCTTATATTCTGTCTTTGTTGTTAAGGGCTTTTAAGCCAGTAAGCTTTTTCATGATGAACTTTATGGGCCTTTCTAGTTGCATGATATGTCTGGTTAGGTACATGCTAAAAGGAGCAATGTTCTCAGTTACTGGTCTAACTAGGAAAGAATATAGTCGGGCAACAACCTCCTAGATAAGGTACCTTTGGAAATCCATTGTCCTAAATACAATGATTTCATAATTACTGTTGCAACATGGAGGTCAAAGGTAAGAGAATTGTCTTTTCGGGTGCTGAGATCCCTGACAAGTATGTCCTTGTGGGGTGGGGAATAGACTATGCTGTATGTTGCATATAATACGTGTAAACTAGAGGAGAGAATTGTGTACTTTTTTACACTTAGTTTGAGCCCTTTTCTGTCCACCATAGGTTTGTAAGGGCTAGTTCTTGATGAAGTCGCTCTGTATTGATGGGGGAATGAACAATGACACCCACCTTCTGACATCCAGAGACCCTGGTTAGCCATAGGTCACATTTTGTGATATGGAAGTAAGAAAAGTATATATCAAAATGAGGGGTCCTAGTACTGAACCATGTGGTATTCCACTGGTTACTTTTTTCAGAGTAGTAGCTGCTGCCTTTTTTATTTTTATTTTATCAATGTTTTTACCGGGTAGGCCCACTGGACACAACTGTCCCTTTTCAGGTCAAGCCAGGAACACTGTGTGGCTAAGTGATCTGCTCAGAACCACACAGTAGACATATAAAGGTGGAAGGAATCAAACTCTCTACACTGGGCACAGGAAGCAGCCCATTAACAGTTTATAGCTTTAGTCCTCTGCAATAACTGCCAGAGCTCAAGGAGTGAGCTCTATCCTTCAGCCATTTTGCAATCCATCCTTATCCTATCAACCACACCTGAACAAGTAATGTCATATTTTATGTTTTATGAATACAAATGAAAAGAGAAATTACATAGGTGGATAAGAAGAAGTAGTAAAACAGAAGACCCCTACCTCCTCTGCATATTACCATCTCTAATCTCCAAAGATACCGGATAAACATGTTGATCAATGGAACCACTCTTTTCCTAAATGTTTAACAGATTAACAATTTCAAATAACATTAAACTGTAAAAAAAAGAATTACACCATATAACATAAGCAGAAACAAACACATTAGAAAAGTAGATTAAGTCGACTTTATTGATGACCATTTAAATGAGAGTCAACTTAATGACAACCGGCCACTGAATTTACAAATAATTCATCAATTTCACCAAAAATCACCCACATCCAGTATTACAAAATGATCAACTATTCCTTCACTTGCACATATTAGAAACTAGGAGGCCTACCTTAGAATACATTTTTACAGGGGTAAGCCCTCCTGAACCTCCATGCATGGGACAACATTCCCAACTCTTATTTCTTATGTATACCAAAGTAGGGAGAAAGAGAAACAGTTTAAATTCTGTACATATGACTGTTCTCCTCCATGTATGACAGTCAATCTGTTATTTTAGTTAAATGGGACACTCAATGAGAAGGACTCTGAATTGCCACTCACTGAATTGCCCCTCAGTAAGATGGATGGTTTATAGAAGGACTCCATCTGTATCCAGAATAAAGATGTCCAGTGTCTCCCACCATATTTTAAAGGTCTGCAACAAAAGAATCATGAAGTCAAACTTTTTCTCATTCATATCAGAAAATAACTTTCCTTTTGATTCCACTGTTTTGTGAATCTCTTGTTTGCCTTTCTGTAACTGGGTTTGTAACCATGTGATACTCTCTGTTATTGTACCCCAGTCTAGTCACTTGAGCAGCAGCTGTATGACTTCCCAGCCAAAGGTAACGCACCACTAAACAACAATACAATTATCTCTTCCCCTCAATGGTTCCCCTATTCCCTCATTTCAGTTTCTGTGCATGCCTTCAACAATGTACCTCAACAAAGCAAATTTACTACCTTTATTCTCCGTAGTAACACCCCAACCTTCTCCATTCAGTATATTTGTATGTGTTGTCCACATGCGGCTAGTTTGTATATATGCAAGCAATAATGCCCAACAGATTGTGTGTTATTGTGTACTCAACCCGCGTCCGGGGGGGGGGGTTGGGCCTCTACTTCCCTGGAAGGGTGTTATTTACACAGTAACACACATCTTGGGGGGCATTATTATGCTTAGAGAATTTGCTGGCTATAAAATTGTTTGTTTTACTTGTTTATTTTTTACTACTATATTACTTTTTTATGTATTTTGGATGTAAAATAGTTCCACACCTAATGTTTCAAACTTGCTGTAGTATATGTAAATGGTATTAGAGGAAGTATTTTACATCCAAAACATAAGATTTTCAGAGGATGTCCAGATTTTTACATTTTTTATATATATATATATATATATATATATATATATATATATATATATATATATATATATATGTTTGGCCATTACTCATAAAACTTGTGCTTTGCTGGCAAATCATCGGGGACTGAAGTCATTAAATAATGACATGCATTTAAGTTTCAGGCTATATTTCCTTCAGAAAATGCATGCTAAAAATTATTTTATTCTAGCAACTTTCTAATTTTATAACAGCAAAGTTTAAAATCTGTTCCTGTTTTTGAACCTTTGTCCTCCCTTTATGTCAGGCGTTATCCACATTTCTTGAGCCAAGAGTTTGAGAGGTATGCAAACCTTATGCAAACTTCTTAATTTTAACTGCTACTGCCACTGTTCAATTGATCTCTCTTTCTATCTCTCACTTATACACAGATATACACTTCCTCTTTCATGCACGTAAAAACACATTCACTCACGCACACAGAGAGAACTATAAGCACACTTTTCTTTTTTTTATGTTTCTTTTAATTTTGCACTCGCTAAACAGCAAAAGCACTGCTTATCAAGCATTAAAATAATGGCTTGATCACTCTCACTCGCTGTCATGCACACATATCATGCACACACACTTTTCTATTTTTTTCTCTTTGTTTTAATTTTACACTCACTAAACAGCAAAAGCTCTTTTTAACAAATGTAAAATAATGGCAGCCATTAGCTTCCTTGCAGTCCAAGCTCCGCAGCAACTTAATATGCTGCCATAAAGTGTCAGACTCATTTTTCAGTGGATGTTACCTGAACATAAACACCCTGCTGGAGAACTTTCATTCTTCATTCAGGGTTTAGTGTATGGTTTGCCCATTCTCATATATTATATCTCCCATCATTGGAGTTAAAATCATGCTATGACCGGTAACGCACAGCAGTCTATTCACAACATCAGCACTGTGTGTAAAATTCAACCACAATCCAGTACACCACCTCACATTTTCCATTGTGTTTCTCCATATTCCCTCAGTTCAGCATCTGCACATATCTTCACAGTTCTCACTCCACTTCTACATCATAAACAGAAACTGCACATTCATTGGCTGCAGCCCATTTGTTATACTTCTCCCTTAAGCACCACCTGCAGTTCTAATGGGCACTTTACATGTAATTCACAAAATGTAGCTTACCTTGTTAATTACCGGGCATGCGCAATCAATAATACAATATCAAAAAAAAGCTGTTTTATAGAATATATGAGAACCCATATGCAATAAAAAATAAATAAATAAAAATAAAACATGAAATAATGCTCTTTTCTGTGTTTAAGAAATTTGTATTCTATATTTTAGAATGGCTCCTCTACAGATGGTTCATAGGATCATAGGATCATAGGACGTTACTATGCTAATGGCCCTTGGGCCCTTACAAACCTAGACAAGAGTTTATCCCCAAAACAGAAACCTTAAAGTAAAATTCCCCGAGGGTCAGTTGCCCACAGAAAAACTAAAAAAAAATATATATATCAAATGCTGTTTTCTGTAGGAAATCATTGACTGTGCAATTTCTAAGTGTGTATCCTCAATGGTTCACTTCTGGGAAATTTCTCACTCCTTTTAGTTAGTGTGACCATGAAGCTGATATAAATAAGTGGGGGTGGGGTGGGGGGCTTGCCCCTGCAAAAAATGCTTAACATTAATTTTTGCAACCTTCTGTGCTTTGTCTTATATTTCCAGCATTGTGGAAGTCAACAGTTCATATTAGACTTATTTAGAACAAAGTACTGTATTGATTCAAGGAGTTGTAACGTAGACTTATTGCTTGAGCAGAAAAAACATTTCTGCAAAGTGATTTTAAACTGTTATATATTACCACATTTTAATGAAGCCTTACATTTTAAAAACACACTCAAAGACAGCTTCCTGAGACTTCAAAGACATATTTTAATGGTTTAATCTTTAGTTTCTTTCATTGGATAAGTAACAATCCCATATTTAATGCAGTTCTATGTACCCTTTGGAATATTTCACGTGCTTTCATATATTTTAATACTCACTTATTACTTTTTATCTTTAGTATGCTTTCATATTATGTGCTTTTACTTGGCCCTTAATAGTATATTACACATTTTTAAGGCCCCATGGATGACTTATTTTCTGTATTTATTGTCTATCTGTTTTGTTCTGTGATGTAAACTCTTAGTTACCTTGGTTGATTTATCCAGTCTGAAGAAGCTCTGCACAAGGAACAAAAGAACTGACAATTGGTAATGTCACCCAGTAAATAAATTGTTGGTGTGTCTTGTGTCCTGTAGATGATTTTGCTTGTTTATTTATTTATTTATTTATTTATGTACATCTGTATGTATGTGTGATGCCCGTGCCCTGGCCCAGCAATAAAGGAGCCTCAATCCTCACCACTAACACCAGTGAGGGGTGTCTCATATAGGAGGAAAGGATAATAAATACACACAGTAAAGTGCAATTTCCCTTAAGAGCACACAGAGATCACAATCAGTCCAGGGCTGGTCACTCCCTTGCTCTCCAGATCCCTAATAAGACTCCCACTGGCACAGCTTTAGGGTCCAGGTCTCAGCCTAGTGGGCAAGCTAAAACCTCCTGCACCCTCGCTGTCCAACCAGTGCTTTATGTCCCTGCCCAAGTAGCCCCCCCCCCCCCCACACACACACACACACACACTTTGAGAAGAGTTTATACAACCACACATACACTCCTGGGAAAGGCTGGCACAGGTTCTCCAGCTGTGCCAATTTTTCCCAGACTATATGGCAGTACCAGCTGCCACCACCCACTAATATTTATCAGCTACTCAATGGCCCTTAAAAGGGTGTCCAATTATTACTGTGCACTATATTATTCAATTGGTAGTA